>NC_063176.1:1231874-1393330 GCF_023159225.1 Perognathus longimembris pacificus | reverse complement strand
GTGAAGGCAGGAGAAAGGTGAAGAATCTCAAATCCATCCTAGAGAATTGGGTTTCAGTATTAAATTAGGAGGACACCTTCTAGATATGAAGTTGATATTATTGTCCTCAGCATATTTTGTTTCTCAGGTCCTCAGAAAGAAAAAAATATTAGCCAATATAAGGGAGTGTTTTATTTAACAGTGGCTTGCTTTCATGGTGAGATTCATGGTCTTCAAGAGTTGGACCACTGGTTCAAAGACAAAGATGAACTTATGGTACAACTCATAAAAATCTCAGTGAATCCATGAAAATGAGCCACCACAAACACTGCCGCGATGTTTCCATTTGGAGGAATCGTGTGGTCATTTCCAAGGCAGGCTCCGGGAAGACAAGCATACGTGCAGTAGAACACCACACACTGGCACCAGACTTCCTGGCTTGATCTCAGGGATGTCGTTTGTGTAAGTGAGAGACGGAGGGGCGGGGAGGGAGTAAGTTTACTCATCACTGGGAATCACATTTTCCTCCTATATACCATGAGAGTACTGTAACTGTTCTACTGGATTCTTTTTTTAAAACTGAGATTAAACAAATCAAGTACATAAAACGCCTCCTACATAATTAGCACGAACTAGACGCCGGTTGCTATTACTACAGTCGGGTCCTTAATCTCCAACGTGGATGCCTGCAACACGTAGACTCCTCTACACTTAGGTTTTTCTTAACTTGAAAAATGAGAATGTTTGTGAAAACGCTTTAAGGTTCCCAAAGGAATACTTACTGTGAATATTAGGCAATAAAAATCCATGTAAGCTCCTGCCTACTGCACAGTATAGAAATGGATAGTCCGGTTGTGTAGAAGAAAACATGACTGTGTTCACATTTGAACAGTAACACTTACAGTAAGCCAGGAAAATCTAAAGAAAAGCTATGAAAACCCTAAACTATTCGAGGTTTCTAACTGAGGGAAAAGCAGTCTCCGGGAGCCTGGGAAACAAAAGCTGAGCCACTGGCTTAACCGTCGGCCTACCGACCTCCAAAAGTAGACCATTGAGGGCTACAAGGAAGGAAGAAATGCTGGGATCAATGAGAAGTAACGACAAGAGGAGCAGAAGCCCATGCCTCTCAGCGTTCATAGAGGTCATTGGCACGAGGGTAGCAGCACATCGTTTGTGATCACATTTTCTTTTTGCCCTCCGGTATCATCCCCAAAGCGACGGCAGGAGCTAAGTCGCAAGCTGGTCCTCAGCATTCCTCATTGGCTGAAGTCTGGATGTGGGAAGTGCCCTTAGGCCAACTGAATGAGGGCCATCCATGCTCTCGGCTCTGAGCTGACCTAGCGCGTGGGGACCCACTAAACCCACAGGAAAGTCACAACAATTCCACAGCATCACTTACGATCTCAACCAGGATTAGTATTTTTGGCTATACACTTTATGTAAGAAAGTGCCTCTGGATAAAAGCAACGTTCAGCCCCAAACCCGATCTTCTAGTTACATGAAGTAGAAAAGTACAGATATCAATTCTGCCCTAAAGCTCAAACTCTGATTCTACCTACGAACCACCTTTTAGACAAGCGTATACACAAGAAACAAAATGTTCCAGTGGTGATCCTTTGGGGCTGATTTTAATAACGTGTACCCCTTCTACTCTGTATAAAGAAGTGATGAAATAGTGATTCAGTGATACAAGGATTTGGGGAATAACTTCCAAACACAAGCATGGGTTGTGTTAAATTCACTTTGGTTACATATTTGCATGCGAACTGCATGACTTCTAAAGAAGTCCCCTAACTACTAATAAAGTTAAGTATAGCTACATTCCAACCCATCTGTTATGTAATGATTTTATTAATTACTTATTTGGGGCCTAGACAAAGAATTTGGTAGCCTTAGCTCGCAGGGACTTCCAATGTGGAGGCCAAGCGGAGTGTGCTCACATGAAATCGTTAGGATGCGAATGTATCGCATCCCTCTGTGTCTGGCGTGTGTACTCTACACAGTCACCTACCGCTACAGGTGTATCCCTTACATCCTACAAAAAGACAGCTCAAGGCAGTGGCCTTTATTGGGGGTGATTTCTCAACGAAAGATGGGTTTGACAAGGTTCTTCTAGAACATGCTGTGTCCCTCTTCCCAGAAGTCTTTCAAGGCCCCCGTCTCCACACTGTCAAGCTCAAATGCCAGTCTGGCTTTCAGAAATCTCCAAGACTTGCCCCTGAGTCATCCTGTAGCCTTTTCCTGCCTTCTATTCAATTCCATTTTCCCTTCTTCTGTAGGCTGTGATCACATTTCACCACGTCTATAAATTATACGACCTTAGGACACTACCCGTTCAGCCCTTGGGTACTGTAGTGTCTTATTATACCAACTCTCTCTCAGCAGCTCTTCTGCATGTGTTTATGCCTCTCGGTAGCCCCGGATATGGATAGCAGCCCATGTTTTAGATCAAGAGCTCCAGTTGCAGTGCATGGTCTCCTAGCCCAGTGCCTACCCTTCAACCCAGAGATGTGAGGCATCTGCGATCAGTAGGTGACGGTACAGGCTCCTATCTCTTCCCAAGCTGGCTCTGGCTTTACAGATCTACCTCCCTCTGTCACAGGTAGAACTATCCAGCCTCCCTATTTCCTGCCTGTGTACAGTCCATCTGATTGTATACTCTCTTGTTTATGTAATCGGGTGGACTGTGGTTCTCTGTACCCTACAGTGCCCTAGCTTTACCACGGAACTCATTCGTAAGAACCCTGTCGGATTGATTTGGGATAAGAAGTAGGAGACAAAATTACCTTCGCATGGCATGGAGTAGAGAATGAGGAGGACAAGGAGTGAATGAAATACAAGCAGAATGCAAAGCCAGACACCAAAATGACCTTCAATATTGGTGGAATTAGCAACCCCATAGTATCTAATGAGTGTGAAAGAATTGTCTTTACTCATTGTTTCTCCCCATCTCACTACCCTTACCACCACCACCACCCCCATAGCAAATGACCATTCTCAGATATGCCTACTGAACATGGAAAGATTTTTTTCTTGTCATGATTCCCTAAGCAGGACACTTCAACAACTGTTTACGACGGAGCGTTTACGTTGCGTTAGCTAGTGAAGGATGATATAAAGTAGGCAGGAAGTTGTGTGGGGGTTGTATGCAAATACTGTGCATGTTATGGAAGGGACTGGAACATTCTTGGATTTGGCTGTCTGTAGAAGGGTTTAGAGCCAACCTTACATGAATATTGGCACATGACAGTACAACAATGCAAAGGAGCTACACAAATGTTAGAAATCAATGGCATGGACCTTCTTCGTTTTCTTTTCTGTGTCTTGTGTCTGCTTGTGATTAGTTCTTACTCCCAGTGAACTTTAATTATTGAACTTCAACCCATCTTTACCAGTACCTTCAAGAGGAAGTACCCAGCATTTGGATGACTAAGGCTGTAAATAGGCCTGGGGACAATACTAGCTCAATCAAGTGCGATCATTTACGAGGTATCAAACTTTAACCAACTTCTTCACCTTTCTGGGTTCCTCATCTATAAAATGGAAATGAATCCACTCCTCTTATGAAGATGAGAGCTGAGAAGTTCTTGATCCAGTGTTCTTCCTAAGTCATTATAGGTAAAAGATAGGCAGCTGTAACTGCGCTAAGCCTGCTTATTCTTCTCATATGGGCCATTATGAAAGCAGCAGAAAGACAGCCTGAGAAACCCCAGACTTGGTCTAGGCACAAAACTTCAGCACACTTTGACTTCTGGAGCTTCAACAGAAGGCCTTTTGGTTGGGCTGGGCATGTTGGCACTACGGGAGGTGCCAGCACAGTGGAATATTCTTGTTTCTTGGTTTATAAAATATACAGATAAGTTTCCTCCAATTCTCTCTTAATCTCTGCCCACTGGGGAGTGTCAGCGCCTGAGTCACACCCAGTGTGTAACTTGCGAATCCCAATGCGGAAGAAAGCAAGTGCCAGCCGGCCCGCCCTTCCTGCACTGGTAGCACCCAGCCCGTGAGCGCCTGCACCTTCCCTCGCCTTCCTCATTTTTCTTCTCCCTGCCCTGCTTTGAGAAGAAAAAAAAAAAAGAATAGAAAGACAAGGGGGAATTCCAGCTTCCTTTCAGTAAAAACCCAGGGGGAAATAACGTTCGCTTTCACGAGCAGGAAAGGAAGCCTGGTCCGTCGCCACAGAAGTTGGGGGTTTCGCTGGCTTAGCAGCCTTCTCCTAGGACCAGATCACAGGCCCTGGGGTGCGGAACTGGCCAGAGCCGAGGCCGCCGCAGCCTTCTGAGCCGGCGGCGTCTCTCGAGGCGAGAGGGCTGCGGAAGGCCTCTGCTTCTGAAGACGATGGCTTCCGCGAGGACAGCCAGAGAGTCGCAGAATATTACAGACAGGCAAGCGCAAACGCTTTCACGTTGTCCACCGTGCCCTGGGCCGACAGTGCCGACGGTTAGAGGCGCGTCTTTCCCCAGGCTCCCGGGGCCCTCTCGGGGAGACAGTCGCTCACCAGGTCCAGCTCTGGGTTTCCTGGACTTGCAGGTATCGTCTTGAAGAGAGCCATGGGAATATCGGGGCTGCCCCCCCCCACGCCGGACAGCCCACCCTCGGATAAAGGAGAAGCAAGCTGTCTCCACAACAGCCACACAAGGAACAGCACTCGCGTTGGAGAAGCAGTCCGACTTAGTTTAGAAAGAGGCGGTGTATAAATAAACGCAGCAAATCACAGAGCTGGAGGAGACCCAACTGCTAGGAGTAAAGGAAGGAACTTGGGGAAAGGTCAAACCTCTGATTTCCTATATTCAGCTACCCCGAGGGCCGGGGGGAGGAAGGAGGCTTGCAGGGAAATCAGCTTGCCCTTTCTTTCCAAAAAGGTAGAAATTAAATTAAGAGGTCTGTTGTTGTTTTTTTAATGGCTCCTACTTGCAATGACTGTATCTTTTTTTAATCCTAAAATGCCCCCATCACTGTACCTTGTGGTTATCATCTTCCTTTCACAAGCTCTTAAAAGAGGCTGTTATGAGACTTTAGTGAACTTTGAATCGTTCTAATTTCAGCACAGTGTGGAGGCCAAGAAGCTAAGAGCCACCTTTCAAAGTAAAAACAGGGGGTTTACATTAGAGAATCTGACCTCAGACTTTTTCTGCTGAACCTGATCTGCACATTTGCATGATCTCTGCCCAAATTGTATCTTGATGTGGTAAAAGGCCGAAAGAATTAAGCTGATAATTACATAATCTGATTCAAAAGGATTCCAGGAGCAAAGAAATGAAGGGTCCCAAGAGTGTAGGTTCTGGAGCGGCCGAGCACGGTCAGTCTCCACGAAGACCTCAAGCTCTGTCTTCCCCGTCACGTTAGCAATAATCTAATGATCTTTGGCTCTTTTTTTTTTTTTTTTTAGTTTTTTCTATTTTTTTTCCTTGGTTGTAGGACTTGAACGCAGGACCTGGGCTCTATCCCTCTTTTGCTCAATGGTAGTACTCTACCACTTTGAACCACAGTTCCACATCCAGTTTTCTGGTGGTTAAGGGGAGATAAGAGGCTTGTGGCCTTTCCTACCCAGGCTGGCTTTGAACCACGATCTTCAGATCTCAATCTCTTGAGTAGCAGGGATTACAGGTGTGAGCCACCAGTACCTGCCTTCTTTTAATAAATTAACCACTTGGAGCATGAACTACTCAAGAAGTGTTCTTTCAGTGGAAAGAGGAAGGGTAAACAAACACAGTCATAACACTCAGTGTACTTACCTGACAGTGGAAGCAGGCCACTTGTTTTGAACTAATCTCCAATAGAGCTGCTTTGGGATCCAGATCTCAAACTACCGAATAAAAAGATTCATTTCACTTATATCTGATTGTTTCTATAAACAAAAAACAGTGTTGTCTATTGCATGTGACCTTATTTTGTATACCAGACTATTTCCTGTATAGAGAAATTTAGCATGGAAACACTGAAGCATACTTCCAGAAGAAAAGGGTTTTTTTTTCTTAATTTTTCACAAATGCTTTGATACAATAGAATCATTGAAATCAGCACAGCTACCAAAGTGACCCTTTTAAAGTGGACTCTACAGATATAGCTGTGTGGTTTTGGTTTATTGAAAAAACAACTGCATTACTTTTTTGTAACCCTTGGAATAAAATATCTTGTCTCCCAATATTACACAAGTGATATAAAAATGAGCCAGAGCCTATAAAAGAAGAAAAGAGAACATCAAGTGATTTAAAATCCACTACCCCGAGTACAACAAACAACAGCAAGTCACTCTTAAAAACATAATCAGATATTACTGTGGATTGTTCTCTGAATGCCAAGCTAGCTGAAAGGTCTTGATGAATATTGAAAGATATATTGGCCATTACTAAACCTCATTTGGCATTCAAAAAAATCCTAGCAGCATAATGTTTTGATTCTATTATTTTAAGATCCTGGGCTTTGTGCCAGCTCTGACTTCCATGCCGAATTATCTGCAGCAAATAACTTTGTCTTCCTTCAGAGCAAAGATCAGTAGGTATTGGCGCATACTTGAATCCTAGCTACTCGGGAGGCTGAGATCTGAGGATCATGGTTTAAAGCCAGCCGGGGCAGGAAAGTCCGTGAGACTCCTATCTCCAGTGAACCACCAGGAAAGCTGCAAGCGGAGCTGTGGCTCAAGTGGTAGAGCACAAAGCTCAGGGACAGCACCGGATCCTGAGCTCAGACCCCAGAACCAGTGTTAAAAAAAGAAAGAGAAGAGGGAGGGAGGGAGGGAGGGAGGGAGGGAGGGAGGGAGGGAGGGAGGGCTGAGATTAAACCCTTGAGCGTCACTAACCCCGCTCCTCTCCTCTCTTCTCTGGCCTCCTCCTCCCTCACAGGCAGCATTGCCGCCATCACAGTGACGGTCATTGCCGTGGTGTTGCTGGTGTTCGGCGTCGCAGCCTATCTGAAGATCAGGTAAGGGATGCTTTGCTTTCCAATGAAGAGGATTGCGTGTCGTGGGGCTCCCAGCTGAGGGCCAGTTTGCGAAGGGCTCATTTCTTGGGGGGTCGGCTGGGACGTGAGCCTGGCCCACGAGCTCTACTCCAGACAAGAGCAAGGGACACCATGTCTGCACCTCGGCAGAACAGAAAGCCACGAGCCGACGTGCGGGGCACCATGACGGGAGGGGGGGACAAGAATGAACCTGGCGTCAGGAAACCAACACCCAGGCGCTCTGCCCCGGAACCGAATCATTACCCTAGGGAACCCACACGCCTCGTCTGGAAGCCGGGGGATGGGGGGGGACGGGGTCGACCATCCCCAAAGAATGGTGGGCCGCACATTTGCACCCAATCTGCAGACCAGATTTGCAGTCGTGCAGTCGTACGTCCTGGAGGAGATTTCCCTTCCGGCTGGCCAACGCCGCTGTCCTTGCGTCTCTCCATGCCTTCCTCGCGTTCAACGCCGCCGCCCTTGCGTCTCTCCATGCCTTCCTCGCGTTCAACGCCGCTGTCCTTGCGTCTCTCCATGCCTTCCTCGCGTTCAACGCCGCTGCCCTTGCGTCTCTCCATGCCTTCCTCGCGTTCAACGCCGCTGTCCTTGCGTCTCTCCATGCCTTCCTCGCGTTCAACGCCGCTGTCCTTGCGTCTCTCCATGCCTTCCTCGCGTTCAACGCCGCTGTCCTTGCGTCTCTCCATGCCTTCCTCGCGTTCAACGCCGCTGTCCTTGCGTCTCTCCATGCCTTCCTCGCGTTCAACGCCGCTGCCCTTGCGTCTCTCCATGCCTTCCTCGCGTTCATCCTGGCTAGTCCCAGCATCCGCTGTTGTGTCAATCACACAGTGCGTGGACGCGGGTGCCGGTAGGTCGCTGAGCGCCAGCGTGGCGGAGCGCGACCCCGGGGTCCTGCCGTGGCCACGCGCACAGCACTCTCGTCTCTCCTCGCCCCCGCCTGCGCGTCTCCCTGGCGCCCGTCCCCCTGCCCCGGTTCCCGCAGGCCCGGCTCCTGCGCACACGTCCGCCCTGCGGCCCCGGCCGTCTCCCGTCTCCGCTCACCCGGCCCCGCCACCCACCACGACCTCTCCTGCCGCCTCCCCTTCCCGACTCGCCTTCTGTCACTGAAGCGCACGTCAAGTCAGTGCCGTCGGGGCGGCCTCGAGCGTGAGCGGGGGTAGTTTCCGTTTTTACTACACCTCTCCCTAAGGTGCCGAGGAACAGGAGAGGCCGGTCTCCAAAGAACGGCTGGAGCACCAAGGCCCCGCCAGGCCTGCGTTACGATGGCAGCCTACTTTAAATCAGAGGTTTCCTTCTGATGAGAAAATGCCTTTGTCCTCATTAGGTCTGCGTTTCCTTGCATAGCAAACTTAATTTTACAAATTATATCTTAGCGAACGGTACCTTTTCTTTCCCTAGCTTAATTACAAGTTTGCCACTGCATTTTAATTATAAGTTAAACTGTCTTTATTACCTATTCTTGGAACCTTGTGGCTGTTTCGTAACAAGGTATCTATGGGAAAATGTATCCTTGGGGCTCAAAAAAAAACTTACAGATAAATTATAGAGTCAGTTCCAGAATCACCAATGGTGAGTTTCTGAAGATCTGTATCACCAAAAGCATGACTTCCACTGGGGTAGAGAACCAAGTAGAATTACTTCCCTCACGCTACACACCTCTCCCACCCTTACTGCCCATAACATAAATGAAAGGATTTTTTTTCTCTTAACTTTAGGTAACAATTCAAATTTATTATCTCAAACCAACACTAGTTGGCAGGCGGTCTACACACAGTGATTCAGAATTCAGACTCCGAAAGCAGAGAGGCTTGAGTTCAAATCCCAGCCCTCTCTCTTTCTGACCGTGTGGTCCGGCCATGTTGTGGTGCATCTCTAGTCCTCATTTATCACTCACCTGTGCAGTCATAGCCGTAATTTTAACCATTTATCACTCACCTCTGCAGTCATAGCCGTAATTTTAACCCTCTGGTAGCAGTGTTGGAAGACAGATGAATACTGTGTCCCAAGAATACAGCACCACCACCACCACCATCACCACCACCATCATTGTCATCCTCAAAATGATTAACTACTGATATACTATAACATAATCATAAAGATAGATAGATAGGTGAGCCTTAGCAATGGGCCAGATATTCCTTTAAACATAAACGCTGAGACCATGTGGGTAAAGAGACACAGTGCTGACGCCATTTTTTGCAAGCAGCCGTTTCCCTTTGTAGTAATGAGTGCTTATTAAAATTGTATACAATGTTATCGTAAACGATATTTCTCCAGATAAATATAGCCAACACCAGGTAAATTTAGAGAATGATTAAATTGAAGGAATCATTATTCCTCTTCTCTACATTGGTTCTCCTAAATGCAAAAACAAAAAAGCCCACGGCGATATAAATACAAGAGAGCTACTTGTCTATTGTCCTACTTCCACTTGGCACTGCAAACTTAGAGACGGATCAAGAGATCGGGCCCCTGTTTTAGAAACCCCCTAAGGAAAACCCCTTTCTGCTCCTCCGTTAATTATTTTGGCAAAATGATAGCATACGGAGGTTAATAATTCTTGTGAATCTTAAGGCTATGCAAAAAAAATACTCTCAAGTACTATTTTGCCAGATGCTTGGAAAACCCCCACCAACTCCATCAAAGATATTGGTGGTTTCATTGGTGCGTGTGTGTGTGTGTGTGTGTGTGTGTGTGTGTGTGTGTGTGTGTGTGCCTGGTTAGGCTTTGCCTTCCATGGAAATGCATTCTACTTCTATCCTGTATTTCTGAGAACGATAGCACACAGCTATTTGATGGGCTGCTATCTGGTGGCCTTTTAGTTTATTTTGGGGGGAGTATCCGATGGCTGAAATCCCAGCTTATAAGGGCACCATTAGCTTCTACCTGCAACCAGGAGCTAGCCAGGGACTTGCACTTGCAAGAACTCAGGAACAGAAATGAGTTACATGCCTCAGGCACTAACAATAGCCGGCCACTTTTCACCTTTCTCCTCAAATCCTCATGCCCTGCCAGGGCCTGGGTAAACCCATTAGCTATTTGTGTTTCACACCGCTGTTCTTCAGAGACCTAGGGCCTCTAGTTGTATCACTGTGTCCTGTGCCTGAAGGACTGTGTGTTTTCTTAACCTGAGTGGAGGATGTGGCAGGTAAAATTGAACTGCCCTCGCCGCGCAGAGCCCTCCTGTTGCGAGCCCCGTTTCAGCTGTGAGGGGAGCAACACGCTTTGCAGCTAAGCTCAGTACTGCCCGGACCTTTCCACTGGAGTAAGACGTGTAGAAGCCGGGCACTGGTGGCTCACGCCTGTAATCCTAGCTACTCGGGAGGCTAGGATCTGAGGATCACAGTTCAAGGCCAGACCACACAAGAAAGTCTATGAGGTTCTTATCTCCAGTTACCTACAAAGGAAGCCAGAAGCACACTGTGTCTCAGGTCGTCGAGGGCTAGCCCTGAGCACAAAAGCTCAGGGTCAACGCCAAGGGCCGGGGTTCAGTCCCCAGGACCAGCACAGTCACAGAAACTACCGCTGTGAAGAGCGCAGAGCGCCGAGCGCGTGGGTAGACTCTCACGTGGGGCCAGGCACACGCCCCCCCCCCCCGAGGCCAGTGACCTCGGCTCCTCGCGCAGGGTTGCCGTGAGGACGGGGTTGGGGTGCGCAGAAGCGCGTCTTTCATGAGCGGTGGCTGGAGAACGAGGTGAGGGACTTTTGTGTTACCTTAGTTGGCTCGAAGCTGTTGCACGAGGAGCTGACCTCCCCGCATTAGAGACCGGGTCCGCTGCGGCCACAGAGGAGAGGCGGCTGCGTGAGGTTCGCTGCTCGCCCAGACGGACGGGACGGGCTCTTCCCTTCGCTCCGTGGCATCTTCATGTGGACACCGCCGGGCCCAGACCGGAAGGTGTCTGACGAGAAGCCACCTGTCCTACCTTCTGTCTCACCGTGGTTATGACTGTTTCTTCCGATGGTTGCGGTTTAAAAGCTAGGCTCCCCGAGCTACGAAGGCTGAGCTCTCCTGGAATTTGTCACCCGCGGGTTGACGTTTCAGGCGCTCATCGGCAGTCCCGTAGGTCTGGCCCGCTTCGTTTTTCTGCCTCAGTGGCTCTCAGACGCCGTGGTGTGTCCTCACCGCTCGGCACGTCTGTCGTAGACGGTTCCCTGCACCCCCTCACCCTCGCCGTGCCTGATGGCGCGTGTCGGGGGGCTCTGTGCCCCGCGTTCCTAACCAGCTCATGGGGGCATGCCAGCGCTGCTTGCCAGAGAACTTAGAGCCACCTGCTTTGTCTTTGTCTCACACTCCTAGCAGACACGTAGCTCTGGAGGGTCCCAGACAGACGGCCCGGTGTCCTGAGCCTCTACAATTGAACGTGTGAATGTAGGGTTCTTCTGCCCTCTGCCAGATGCTTAGTTCCTTGATATCTTTCTCTGTGTGTGTATGTGTGTGTGTGTCTCTCTGTGTCTCTCTCTCTGTCTCTGCCTCTCTGTCTCTCTCTGTCTCTCTGTCTGTCTGTCTGTCTCTCTCTCTCTCTCTCTCTCTCTCTGTCTTTCTCTCCCTCCCCAGGCTTGAACTCAGGGCCTTCTTGCTCAGCTTGCTTGCTTGCTTCTTCATGGCTGGTACCCTACCACCTGAGCCAGGCCTCCAGTCTGGCATTTTACTGGTTAATGGGAAAGGAAGACTTTTCCTCTCAGGCTGGCATTGAACTTGCGATCTTCCAGCTCCCAGCTTCCCGAGTAGCTGGGACTAGAGGCGTTTGCCACTAGTGTCCATTCTTTTGATTCAGATCCTTTTATGTGGAAAATTCCATATTGTCCAAGTCCCAGAAGACAACCCCTCCTCCCCTGGAGGCTCCCCCTCCTCCTCCAGGCCTCCATACCCAGCTCCTTGCTGCACGTTCCTGCCTCTCTCCGCCAGCCTTTCCTGTGCTGGAGTCCCGGCCGGTCTCTGCCAGTCCCGTGTCATCCCCAGCAGTGACTGACGTGGCAGAGGTGCTTTGTAGACACGCATTGCACAAGAGAGTCGTGTGTTAGGAAGGGTTGGGATGCAGCTGCAATTCTCTGGGTTTGGGGAAGGGGAAGCGTGGACATCTGTGAAACCCCACAGGCTTCCGCTGGTCCTCTCGGGACGCCACACTCGCCTACGAATGGTCAGACCTCTTCTTCATCCTGAGAGTATGCTATCTACTTTCCAACAAATAGCTTAGCTGGGCGCCAATCCTAGCTACTCAGGAGGCTGAGGTCTGAGGATCACAGTTCGAAGCCAGCCCAGGCAGGAAAATCCATGAGACTTCTTTCCAATAAACTACTCAGAAAAAGCTTGAAGTGGCTCTATGGCTCAAGTGGTAGAACACTTACCCTGAGCACAAAGAAGCTCAGGGACAGCACTCAGGCCCTGAGTTCGAGCCCCAGAATCAGCAAAAAAAAAAAAAAAAAAGTAAGCAGATAACTTTAAAACATAAAAGAAACCAACTTGCCGGGCACTAGTGGCTCATGGCTGGTAATCTTAACTATTTGGGGAAAAATCTAGAGAACACAATTCAAAACCAACCACGGAAGAAAAGCCAGAGAGACTTCATCTCCAATACAACGAGCAAATGTCTAAGCTGGAGCTGTGGCTCAAGTGGCAGAGCACCAGCCAAGCGAGCAAGTCAGATGAAGGCGAGGGAGGCTCTGAGTTTAAACTCTGGCACCAGGGCAAAAATAACGTGAAAGAACCAAACAGACTCGATCGACCAGTGGTGATGTCACAATATGCTTGAAAGCAATAGTTTAAAAAAAAAAACACAACAGACTATGAAAGAGAATTGTTGAGGTGATGTTTGCTTCCGTCGCTGGGAGTTGGGAAGGCGGGAGCGGGAGTTGAGGGGACGCTGTGTTGTGACACCGACGCTGCTTTGCTGCTGTGGCTCTGGGCCAAAGGGCTCAGCGCTTCTGGTCCCAGTTTTCTCAGCTTCAGAATCACAGCTCGCAGTGTCAATTTCTTGGTCTGGACAAATAGATTGCAAATACTGAAGACGTCGCCATTAGGCACAGCCGTGAGAAGGACGTGAGGATTCTTTGTACTTTCTTTCCCGGCACTGTAAAGTAAACACAACACACCGAGCTTCTTCTTCACTTAGTGGAGCAGTGGCTGCCGCTCCTGCCTCGGGGTCTTGGTCCTTGCTGTTCCCATGGCCCGTGAGCCTACCCGTCTCCTCCGGGATGGGACCGTGCCAGTCCCCTTTGAGAACGTCCTGATCACTTGACTCCGAATCGCAGTCCTCCCTCACGCTGAATTCCTCAACCTCCTTCCTCGTTTGCTTTATTATTTGTTTCAACACGCTGACTAACATCTACCACCGTAGCATACATTATATCTCCTCTCCCACCCACCCCCCCTAGCAGATTTGAATCTCCTTCCTATCTCCCAGGTCCCAGAATAATAGCTCTTAGATGGTAAGTTTTTAATGACTGGTGAAATGAAAAGAGCCAGGCAGGGAATCAGACACAGAGAGCCACAGGAAAACAAGACGGACAGCGACATCTACATCAGACCCTTTACTGATGGGAGAGCGGAATCTAATGCTTAATTACCAATGGCCAACCAGCTGCGTGGTCAACGGTATGGCCTAGCTTCCTATCACTAAGCTGGATCTTTTTCTTTTTTTTTTTTTGTTTGTTCAGTCGTGGGGCTTGAACTCTGGGCCTAGGCTCTGTCCCTGAGCTCTTCAGCTCAAGGCTAGTGCTCTTCCACGTTGAGCCACAGTTTTATGGTGGTTCGTTGGAGACAAGAGTCTCGCGAACTTTCCTGCCCGCGTTGGCTTCCCACTGTGGTCCTCGGATCCCGGTCTCCCGAGTAGCTGGGATTACAGGCGTGAGCCGCCGGTGCCTGGCCTTAAGCTGAATCTTACTCATCGTTGCCTCCCTCATTCTTAGCTCGTGAGAAGCATGCATGAATGAAAGCAAGACTTAATTGAGGACAGGGGAAAGAACTTCAGGAAATTGTAAATGATAATACCACTAATGAAGAAGAGATAGGGAGGACTACAACAGACCTTTGTAGAAGTGAAGATGGTTTCTAAAACATGTTTTGACACAGAGAATGCGGGACACCTCCCTCGTTTTCAAGGACACTGTCGAGGACAAGTATCAGGGTCACAGTTAGTAGACCGCGTAGCTGCCATCTTGCACGCGTGAGGAAGGCCCTCAGTACGATGTCACCTGCAGGGTGGGAGTGGAGAGCGAGGATTTTTTTTTTGGGGGGGGGGGAGTGAGCTGATACAGATAGAGAGTACTGATGGAAGGGCTTGAGCAAGGCATGGTGGCCCAAGCTAATCCTCCCATCTACTTGGGGGGCAGAGGCCGGGGCGGGGAGCATCACGATTCAAGGCCGATCCGGGCACACAAGTTGGGTACACTCCATCTTCACCCACGTGTGGGCACAGGGCTGGGCGTTGCCCAGGCGGCGGGGAACGCACCGTCTCTAGATGCAGCCGGGCGTGTCCGCCGTACCCAATGGCACGGAGAAGACCAAGCCAGCCCCGGCCAAGAAAACGATCCCAGAGTACAGGACCTAGAGGCGTGGCTTGATGGCAGACGGTCTGCCTGCCAGATGCAAGGCCTCAAATCCAGTCCCCTAGAACTGGCACCAAAAAAGAAAGTCATCCTTTAGTGTTCCCACTTGGTCTCGGCTTTTACCTAGGTGAAGCCTGTGACTCAGGGCAATCACTGATAGGATGTCCCGTGCTATCGGCTAAGGAGATGGTGGGGACCGTGCTCAGTGCTGAGAAGCCTCCTCATCAAATGACAGTCTGGCTGTCATTCTCTTTCCTCTTCCTATCTTTAAAGTCAAAAGGGCAGCTTTGACCTTTGGCTTTTTTTTTTTTTTTTTTTTTTTTTTTGCTGGTCCTGGGCTTGAGCTCAGACCCGGGTGCGATCCCTGAGCCTCTTTGTGCTCAAGGCTCGCGCTCTGTGACTTGAGCCACAGCGCCACTTGTGGATTTTTTTTGAGTAGTTTATTGGAGATAAGAGTCTCACAGAATTTTCTTTCTAGGCTGGCTTTGAACCGTGATCCTTGGATCTTAGTCTCCTGAGTAGCTAGACTTACATACGTGAGCCACAGTCACCCAGCTTAGCTTTGGCATTCTTTAATGAGGTTTTCTGCCGTGCTGCAGTTGTGGTGCACAACAAACAGCTGTAGGCCATGTGAATCTCTGATAGTGCTAATCAAGCCAGTTCTGTATCGAATATATATGCTACCAGATGTAAGCAGCGATCCTTGAATATTTATATAAAATACCCATGGCATCCAGAGCAGATGTGTTCAGATAGTTATAGGAAAAGTAAGTCATAGGCTGCCTCCACGAGGCTGACCATCTAAGAGGAGCCGATAGAAAACGGACGGGCGCCAGTCTGTATTAAGAAACTGGGTAAACAAAATCTCCTCGGCCTGTCAGGGACATCACCCCTGCCGACTGCTATTCAGATTGAAATCAGATGAAGCACTCTTGCTGTACAGACTCAGGAGATGGTTTCCTGTCACACTTACCATTACATAAATTGGCAGCGCCATTTGAATTCCTTTGGTGTCTTTCCTAACGCTGGGCACGGGAGGCGTTTCGTCTTGCTGGGACGCCTTAGACGCTCCGTGCGTTCGTGTGAACACCTCCCCCTTCCATCCCCAAGGCGCCGCGCCTTCGGTTCTGGCCTGCGGGGCGTGGTGAACCTGCTCCCTTCCTCCTCCCACACTGCGTACGCCCAAAACATGATAAACACCACAGGCTTCCTCTTCCTACGGTAGTGTCAGCCTTATCCAAGTCTGGCTCGGATTTCAGCGCGCGCAACTCCGCTTGCGCAGGACCGTGGCTGAAGTAAAGCAAGCCCTCCGGGTTGGCCGCTCCGCCCATTCGGGCAGATCCTTATCTCTGCATCTTCCCCGCACCTCCCAGCACTTAACCCCCTGTTCCTTCCGGCTGGGGGGCAGAAGCCAGTGAAAGGAAAGCTCCGTCCTTTTGCTGGCTGTGACGGTGCGTTCAGAGCCTACGCGCCACGGCGCACGCGGGAGCAGCCGCGACCACAACGTCTGGTCAAAAACAACCGCAGACAGTACCTGATCTTCATGTGCCGACAGTGGGGCTTGAACTCAGGACCTGGGGCCCTACCACTTGAGCCACGGCTCCCCGTGCAGCCTTGGTTGGCTCGTGGGAGGGCAGCGTCTCGGCGCTTGCCCTGCCGAGGCTCAGGCCCCCCGGCCGCTGGATTGCACACGTGAGCGCCTGGCAGCCCAAGTAGCTTTCTGACACTTGCAACATCACTCCGGCACGGTCAGGATTTACGGAATTCAAACAGTGATCGCGTAAAATACTGACGTCGCCCGCAGAAGGAGGCCGCCCTCCATTCAGTGTCGTTGTACCGCGTGCAGAGCTTGCATGTGCTTTTGCAAGTGTCACGGCGATGAAAACCGATGCAACCGCAATACTTACAAGACAATATGTTCTAAACGAACTGCGTACCTTAGGGGAGGAGGGGAGGGGGGAGGAAAATGAGGGAGGAGGTAACAAGTTTGACAAGCAATGTACCCACTGCCCTATGCGTGCAACGGTAACCCCTCTGGACATCACCTTGTCAATCAAGTTTTAAAAAGAAAGAAAGAAAAACAGTGAAATCCTAACAGGAGAGGTTAAAAAAAAAAGAAAATTACAAAGCTATGTTAGCCAAGATTTTCAACGCATTTATTACGTGTCAAGTCTTTTTAATGCATCGCCTTATTTAATTCCCCTAACAATCCTACTGCACTTTTTCATTCTCTATAGATGAAGAAACAGAGGGTGACAGGAAACTAAATTGCCTTACAAAGGTGTAACGAGGTCTTGTATTTATTAGATACTTGCCAGGACTGCAACCATAAATCAGGCTGGTTTTAGGACAGGTTCCAGTGTCCCAATGCCCAGGATGAAGGGTTTCACTGGAACTGACCATCGTCTTCCAAAACTACCTCCAGTATATCTGTAGAGTAAAAAATGCAGCCGGGCGCCAGTGGCCCACGCCTGTCCTCCTAGCTACCCAGGAGGCTGAGATCTGAGGATCGCGGCTTGAAGCCAGCCGGGGCAGAAAGTTTTGTGAGACTCTGATCTCCAAGGAGCTACTCAGGAAAAGCGGAAGTGGCGCTGTGAATCTAGTGGTAGAGCGCTAGCCTCGAGCACAAAGAGGCTCAGGGACAGCACCCAGGCCCTGAGTTCAAGCTCCAACACCAGCAAAATAAAAGAAGAAAAAAAATGCAGTGTTGTACCTGGGTTCCTATTTGTCTTCGCTCCTATTCTCACAATTAATATGGGCCTTTCTTGGGAACAACAACAACAAAAAAAATCGTAGGAACATCTTCACACGTGTGAGTACATAGACTGGGTCCGCTGAGTCTGTTTCTAGAGCCCAGTCAGAATTTTGAAGTCTCAGACTTTGAAATGAGGACCACAAAGTTCTGGCTCTTTGTAAGATGTTTGTTTTGCAAACCCCTGGCTAATGAGAATAAACTTCAGAAGCAAAATAGCAATTATTCTAGCGCCCTATAAGAGTGGAGCCAATGCCTTTTGTGTCTCTTGGGTTGTATTTGCTTCTGCTTAATTTTCGTAGTTGAGGGAAAGAGGGCATGCTTTTCGGCAGCGGAAGTAGCCAACACGCTGTCCACTGCGTGGACGTCGTAGTTCCCACGCCAGCACGAGCTTCAGAGGAACCAACGTGCTCAGTTTGTAGGGTGTGGTTTTTTTCCCCAATCCTGCCATTCGTTGTAGCCTTAACTTGGTCTCCGTGAAGCAGCCAGGGCCAGCGTCTTGGAGGATCTACAAACCGTTGCGGTAACTCTGCCTTTTCCTCTCTGTGACACGAGGGGCCACCCGCGGTTTGGAGAAGAGGCGTGGTGTGACTGACGATCTAACGTCACATTGTCATAGAAGCAACTGTGTGACAGCGTCCCGGAATGGCCCGCCAAGCCCATTCAAACCATATTATCAGTAAAATAAGGCGCTAGCCAGGCCCTGGAGACCTGAGCTGCAACCCCGGGCCCGTGCCGAGAGCCGGGTGACCGGGTGGACTCCCTGCTCACACGGATGACCTCGAGGGCCGCATTTAATGGCTCTGAGCTTCCGTTTCTTTAGTAGAAGACTAAAGACAAATCCTGCCTCCCCTCTTCTGGCTTTATTTTGAAAATCAGGTAAACACTAAGTATAGAAGCCCTTTGTAAATGGCAAGACACAATTTAAATGCTGGCGACAGCAACAGTGTCGGGGTGGTGGGGTTGATATTCAGGGAGAAGTCACTCCGGGTCTAAGCCAGCGTGCCGGGAACGCAGGCTTCCTCTTCCCGCCCCTCCCTACTGAAGGATCACAGAAACGAGGCCGCTTCTTCCTCCCCCCACACCGGAGGTGGAGGAAGGGGAGGAGGACCGAGCTGGGACCAGGTGAGCCACGGGGGAGACGGACTGCGTTCCCGGGGCCCCGGTGGGTGGGCAGCCAGCTCATCCTCAGACGCGAAATTTCCCCAAATAACCCGAGTCCTCCTTCTCTTCTTCGTCCTCAGGCATTCCTCCTACGGAAGACTTCTGGATGACCATGACTACGGCTCCTGGGGAAACTACAACAACCCCCTGTACGACGACTCCTAACGAAGGCAGGGGCCTGGGGGATGAGGAACAACTGTCCTTTATTTATAAGTGCTTATCCAGTAGAATTAATAACAAGTACCTGATGCGCATTGAACGACAATCTCAAGTCCCGTTTTGTTGGTATGGTTGTTTTTGTTTTTCTCCCTTGCTTGTCCCCTTCCTGGTAGAGAGAAGCCTTCCTTAGCGACGGTCTGGGCCGCTGTGCTGGCGATCGGGCCTCCTCCGTGGCCTCCTCCTCCGTGGCCTCCTCCTCCGTGGCCTCCTCCTCCGTGGCGGGGGCAGAGGCTGCCAGCAGAGGACTCGCCCTGCGGAGGGCGGAGGAAGGACAGGCTTGTGTTGTTGGGGTTCATTTCAGGGGAGCTCGCCGTGTTGGCTATTTCCTAAACGTCTCTGTGGGAAGCTGCATTCACTGTCAAGGAGGAGGAAAGCGGGGCGTCCTCGGGGGACCCCTCCCGCGTGGATGCGGCGCAGGGCTCTCGGGTTCCTTCTGAATCTGCCCGTCTGGTTGTATCTAACAAGGTGCCGGCTTTGCCCCGCAAAGCTGGATGGCGGGTTCTCGCTGCCTAATGAACAAAAGATGAGAATAGCCGGTGCCCTGGAGGGGGCCAGCAGGCGGAGGGCGGAGGGCGGAGGGCAGAGGGCGGAGGGCGAGGCCGCGGGGGGGGGGGGGGGGGGGAGGGGATCCCAGCATGCCCTCTGCCTGGTTCCCCTCCACGCCCAGCAGGGATAACTGGGAGGACAGGTAGCGAGGAGCTCAGCAGCGCTGCCCTTCCTACAGTGGGGGCCGGGAGATGGGGTGCAGTCTGAGGATGGGAAAGGAGGACGGAACAGGACGGGAGGGAGGGGGGATCACGGTTCGGCACCTGCTCTGGGATGTAAGAAACAGCTCTCCGTGGCTGTCAAAGGCCTCCGCGGCGTGGATCAACGCGTGTAACTCCTGCTTCACGCCCCTGAAACAACGGGTCGCTCTCTGTCTGTCGGGTGACGGCTGCAAGCTGTCTTTAAAGGAGAAAAGAAAAGAAGAGGCACGGGTCTGCCGTCAGTTGCTTAGCGATCCATTTGCATAGGAAACAGACCACGTGAATAACCCGTTTACTCTCCTGTACACCTCCTTTACGCATGGTCCGCGGTAACGCGTGACCGCCTCTGGGTATGGAGTCTCAAATCCCGTCAGACGGATTTGGAGAAGCAGCTACCGGCATTGGGGGATTTCATTTTATTTCGTGGGCATTTGAAAATGTCGGGTGACATGGTGACTGTGACAGGCTAGGAGTGCTACCCAAGGGCAGAGACTTCAGACACTGCTACACCTCGTTTGAGCAGCGCCGGGCAGCCCCGGCGGGGAAGCACCCCGCACATCAGCAGGGACGAGACCGTGAGCCCCTGCCGTCCCGCCACGTCCCTGCCACAGAACAACGCACGCGCAGACGAGGCGCGCTTCTTTCTCTTTAACCAAAAAAAAAAATTAAAAAAATGATGCGTCAAGTTTGTATCTCCAGAGCCTTCAGCTTGCTGGCCGGTGCGCTGGGTTTGGGCACGCGCGAAGGCTTCTTGATTCTTTGTGTTTCTTTTTTTTTTTTTTTTTTTGGCCAGTCCTGGGCCTTGGACTCAGGGCCTGAGCACTGTCCCTGGCTTCCTTTTGCTCAAGGCTAGCACTCTGCCACTTGAGCCACAGCGCCGCTTCTGGCCGTTTTCTGTATATGTGGTGCTGGGGAATCGAACCTAGGGCCTCGTGTATCCGAGGCAGGCACTCTTGCCACTAGGCCATATCCCCAGCCCGATTCTTGGTGTTTCTGAAGCGCTTCCCTTCGAGGCTGCCCCCCCTCTGTTCTCCTCTACTCTCTAACATTAGCAGCTGGCATTTTCATGTCCTGCCTTCGGGAAACAGACAGCACACCCCGACACGGGCCACCTCATCCTCTAGTGTCGTCAAGGACTTGAAACCGCAGCCGTTTCGATTCCTAAGCATGGGTTTCGTGGCTGTGCGTGCTTTGGAAACCACACTTGCCGTGCTTTCCTGAACTCTTCCCGTAACCTGCCGTTCACCCTCTGGAAGACGCTATTCCCAGACTCGGGGGGACCCCAGGGAACGAGCAACAGTGGAGGCCGCGGACAGGCAGAGCCAGAGGGAGGAATTGGCAGGAATTAAGATAAGCCTGAGAGAGAGAGAGACAGACAGAGAGAGAGAGAGAGAGAGAGAGAGAGAGAATGGACCTTCTCCCAAAGAATGACCACAGGTGCCGTCTCTGGCGGTACTTGGCCTCCGCCGCCCCCCCCCCCCCACCTCTGCCCTCTTCCTAGGCCTTCCCGCCAAGAAAAGCAGAGCACGGCATACAGAGGCCTTCTGCCCTCCCTCTGCCAGATCACGTTGACAAAATGGCGACCAAACACCTCTGGAGAAGAAGTGCATGATTGTGTGGATGATTCTGTCCTTAGTCCTTGGTCAGAGAGAGCCAGGGTAAGCCAAGAACGCGGCAAGTGCTTTGCTTGCGTTTCCATGCTGAAGGCTGCTCTTCTGTAAGCGCCGTGATAGGTTGGTTGTTGGGATTCACTTTCAAAGGCTTCCAGCAAGGCGGTGGGTCTGGACCTAGAGCAAGGTGTGCTCAGCGAGGTAACAGCATCGCACAAAAGCAAGGTAGGACTTTATTTTGCCAAATGTATTTTTGCCTGCTTGTTGAGGTAGCCAAAATATTTTATCAAGTTTATTGTACAGATGGTAGTACACACACACACACACACACACACACACACACACACACACACACCTGAAATGTAGGCCAGGCATCGATGTCCTTTACCTCAGGGAGAGTCTGTCCAAGTCTGCCCAAGGGAAATGGCTCCATCAGATGTGATCCACATGCACCGTCGTGCAAGGACCCGTCCCGACGCGCGAGAGCGCATGGGAGCACCCAGGAGACGCAGCCCGCCTCCTCCAGGGACGCTGCAGATAAGCACAGAGGAATCCACTTTGTTCCGCTTCGTTCTCCTTCCTGCAGCCCAGTGCTGCCTATCCCAGTCCACCTGTCTCTCCTTTATCTGTAAAGTAGGGGTGATGGTTTGCTATTGAGCTCACCTCATTCTACCTCGCAGATTGTGTTGTCAGGGCTGAGGAAATTGTGTCAACGGTATTTTCAGTTTCGGGAGAAAAGTGCTTATAAACACGTTAAGTATCACATAGGTCCGCGTGTGATTCTTCTTTGCTGTTACCCTGGTGTGTGGCTGTTACTTATCCTATGGAACTGTGATTATGCCACGGCCGCATCGGACCGAGCTTCCCTCCCCCTCACCTGACTGGCGAGGTACTGACTGTGCGTGGTGAGGCAGAGGGTAGTTCCCATCTCCCACCGGAAGGATGGGCAGCCCAGGCACATCAGGATTTAGAAGGCTGGGGTGGCACCGAAGCAAGACGTGAGCGCTCGGAGCAGTAAGGTCTCCGTCCTCGCCGTCTGGAGGTCTTGGGCGCACTGTGGGGTTGATTGTGGTTCCGTGTGATCTGCTTGCCTTTCCTCTTGCTGGCGAGGGTGCATGGTTCCATCCCTTGAGTCTGGGAAGTGATGTGGGCGGGCCTGATGCTGATTTGCACGTCTGTTCACCTTCTTTGCCTTTCACCTTCTTTTCAAGGGCAAATGAATGTACCATTTCAATAGTGATCTTAAAAGTGCTGGTTGGTCTTGGTGATCGTACTAGCCAAGAGTTGGTTGCCCAGTTTCCTTTCTTGGGGTAAGTTAGCCAACTGAAAGATGGAAAAAATGTGCAACTTCTTTGATATTTGATGATGTCATTGTATCTACATTGGTTGTAAGACATATTGCATAATCGATTATAATTATTTCGTCAATTAAAGTTGTTACAAGCCTGTGTCTGGCTGTGGTGATTCACATTTTGTTGGGTTTTATTATTCAAGGCATTCAGTTGATAGGCTTAATCCTGCTCATATTAAGTAGCTAGGACTTGTCCTTAAAGAAAATTTATGCTACATCAATAAATTATATTTTCCACAAAACAAGGAAGGTTTCTCTGATCTTGAAGCAGGATTGAAGATTGTCAGCAAAGAAGATACTTTCCAAGCAGTGATTTTTACTCTGAAATACTCTGTGTGCCTTAGACGGCAGAGGTAACGGTAAACACTTAGATTTAATGAAGCCATATTAAAGCTTATTGGAATTACCAGTACAGGTGATGCCTACTTCATTTCCCTTCAAAGAATGTAATTTGGCATAGCCATCCTTATTTGACAGTTAAGCAGCAATTTCAGCCATCCAAAATATAATTTCCACTCCTAGAAACTAACCAAATATTATTCTAATTTTGAAGCAGATAGCAACAGCAAATCACAGGCATTTTGGTGGGGGGCGGCGGAGGAGGAATGAACCACCTGCAAACTTGTTAAAAATGATGAATGTAAACTTTAGATCAGACTTAGAAAGTTTATTTTCCTAGTCTTCAATAACAGATTGAGTAAGTAGTACCAAAACAGAGAATGAAACGGAAGCTCTTTCCAATGACTGATCCCCGTTATAGTTGAGACAAGGGTCCCCAAAAAGCCCGTGTAGTTCAGGTTTTGTCACCAGCCTGTGGCCCTTTTGGAGTTTGGAAGGCGGACCCTTTAAGAGGTAAAACCCAGCACAGGGAAGTTAAGTCACTGGGGGTATGACTTTGAAGGAGATACTAGAGCCTTAGCTCCTCTTCTTTCTCCTTTTGCTTCCTAGCTGCCGTGCTGTAAACAGCTTCCTGTTTCACATTCCCACCATGATATTATGAATCACTATAGAGCCAAGAGCGGTGGATCAACACCAATGGGTCAACTAACATATTTCATAAATGATGAACCTTCTCTCCTTACAAGATTGTTGTCTCAGGTAGTTTATCCCAGTGACAGAAAACTGACTAGTACGACATACTCGGTTATTTTCAAGACCAGCCATGGTCACAAAGACAACTGGAAGACCCCATTATTGCAAATTTGCCTGAATGGAATTGGTCAGAAAACACTTTAAATAGGCACAGGACAAAAAAAAAAGGCTTAATAAGAATGTGTGATGCTGACATATTAAAATCTTAGGTACAAATCAATATTTTTTTCTATAATACAGCATTTCCCTCTCAGAGCATAATCTTATTTCCATTATTTAGTATCCTATCTACAATCTTTTACTCTCTTAAAATTCAGAAGCATTCGCCAACAGCTAGCTAATGTTTTGATTTGGGTCAGAAATCCTCGAATCAAACATAACTCTTACAAAGAAATGATCAGGCTAGAGGAAAACTGTTTAAGAGGTATAACCACTTCTTTACTGGCAAATATAAAAGGAGCCACATTCACTAGCCTAAAACATCGGTCATCGGTTTGGATCAACACATGTATTTAGGGCTATGGAAACAGCTCAGAGGTCGAGTATTGGCCTAGCATGCTTGAGAGCCTGCCTGGGTTCCGTCTCCAGTATCTTCCCTTCCTCTTCTCCTCAAAGAATTGAGTTTCTGCCTTCACCAAGAAATTGAACATTTGTCATAGAAATAAATGAATCTGGGGCTGGGAATATGGCCTAGTGGCAAGAGCGCTTGCCTCGTATACATGAAGCCCTGGGTTCGATTCCCCAGCACCACATATACAGAAAATGGCCAGAAGTGGCGCTGTGACTCAAGTGGCAGAGTGTTAGCCTTGAGCAAAAAGAAGCCAGGGACAGTGCTCAGGCCCTGAGTCCAAGGCCCAGGACTGGCCAAAAAAAAAAAAAAAGAAAGAAAGAAAGAAAGAAATGAATCTAATATTCATTAAGGTACTTGCATGCCTGTGGGCCTTGTGTGATCTGCCTTAGAGATGGTTGCACTATCTCCTGCTTAAAGGTAGTGAAACTGAGTCTCCAGGATGTTAAATTCGCTCACCTAAGCAGTAAAGCTTGCTTTGTTATCCATAATGAATAATAAATTCAGTACATGCAGTTTTCCCCGTGGTGAAAGTAGGACTCAAACTTGCTTCTTCAGTCACCAGAGCCTTTAGTCTTTTTCTGCCCAAGGGACCGGTGTCTGGTGTAAGGATAACCTGGCTCTTAAGAGTCACACTTCCGATGTCGATGGGACTTCCCGCCCCTGGCAGCAGCCCTCCCAGCTATTTGGGGGAGCTCCGAGGGCGTCTGGCACGCAGTTGAAAGCAAGCCCAGTCAGCTCCGAAGCACATGTTCCCCGCCAGGCACTGTTACCTTTCTGCTGACTCCTGCTGCCTCCAGATTACGTTCTCGGTGGCGAGGAGGCCCGCCTTTTCTCCTGCCCTCTTAAGGACACCAGCACCAGGCTCTGTGGTCTCGTGGGATTTCAGTGAGAATCTCTGAGTGTCCCCTTATGGACAGGAACCAAGTTTGCACCTACAGCCAGCAGCCGGGACGAGGGACACTGCATTTGGAAGGATCACTGTGGCCACATTTGACACACTGGCCTCTCCTTGGGGGTAGTGCTGGTGACAGCTTGGTTCTCACATCATGCTTACTACAAGCCGGATACTGCTGTAACCACTTTAGATGTCTTCATATCTCTCTGAGGATGTTTCTAGATGGCTGATACTGTGATCCCCGCAGATGGCAGGTCAGGAAACTAAGGGGCAAGCAAGTGAAGAAACATATCACAGGTCACACTGAAATACCCAGAGTTCAAGCTCTGGACCATTTCCCAACAGAATCCTCACGCCATGCCAGGGATTCTTGACACAAATGCTGAGGACAGCCTTTATTTATGGGCCAACTTGCAGGCAAACTTGAACACCCCGTGCAAAAGCAAAGTCCCCTAAAGCAAGGGTTAGAGCGGCCCCTGCTCCGGACATCCACCACTGGGCAGCCCTGCACACGGGTGCAGTAGCTTTGGATCTTTTGAAAACAGCAGAGCCCCCAGAACTGATGACCTGTGGCCTCTGAGTTGCTTCTAACTATCTCCTAGCGCTTGCAGTCAAGCTCATTATATTCATGTATTTCCTGTGACTGACACAATACCACAAGCCAGTTGAGTTACGGAGATAGGTGTATTTTGGCTTGCAGTTCCGGAGGTACAAGGTCGGGGGGCCACAGCTGCTGATAACCCGTCCTAGTGCCCAGATCTCAAGGCAGCCCAGGGCAGCACACAGTAAGAGACGGGGAGGTAGCATGGGCATGTGCTGTGTTTTCTGGTGTGTTCTTGGAAAGCCGCCAGGAATGGCCTTGTTGAATCCCAGCCATCTCCCAAAGATCATCCGCAGATAGTTCTCACCATCCTTGTATCTCACAATGGGGATTCAAGTTGAGCGTGAACTTGGGGGATAAACCACTGTGGACATTATAGTTTGGGTCTTAAATGACCCCCAAAGGCCTACATGTTAGAGGCTTGGCCCCAAGCACAAAGAAATGGTGGAAGCTTTAGAGGTGATGTTTAGGTATTTAAAGAGGTGTATGAAGGTTGCCAGGGGCACGTTCTTGATTGGTAGAGATGGCGAGACCTCAACTCTTTTTCACTCCCTTGGTTCCCGCCAGTGAGGTGAGCAATTTTTATCTACCACCATTATTATGTGCTGCCTTACCCCCTTCCCAAAGCAACGGAGCCAACTGATCATGAATTGGAGCTTCCACGACTATGAGCCGGAATAAAGTGTGTGTCTCTTCACAAGTTGATTGTACCAGGTATTTATTACAATGCTAGACACCTGACTAATAGCAGTCAACCACCTAATTGCCACCAGCTACCTCAGCACCAGACGGCCGGGTCGCACACAGCAGTTGTAATGTTCCCCTACTGTCTTGCTCCCTTGGCATGTGTGCAGACTCCACCACGACCATACACTGTGAGGCACAGTATAGAAAAGTTTGATCAGCCACCAGCTAGTGCTGGTGTCAGGATGTGTGAGAGAAATGTCCACTTCTAGCCTCCACGCCTGGACGTTTAGCATTGTCACAGGGTCCAGTGGGGGGAAAAAAAACCAAAGACATTCCTATGTGTGGTTTGGGTGTTAAATTTTCAATACAGAATTACATTTCACATAGAAACTTAGTGTCACACGACCTAGAAAGAGCAAGAAGAGAAAGGTTAGGGAAGCCACTAACAGGTAGCTACTCGGACTCAAGGGTTTGAGTATTCCCTCTCAGGCTCTAAGAAGAGCAAGAGGGGCGCTCCTGAATTCATTAAGAGTCACAACCACAAACACACGCACACGAGAGCAGAACCTTCTAAAGAATAATTCCACTTTTTCTGTCTGTCTGAGAACCTGTCGTAGAATAACTCTAGCTGGCCAGTACCACACCACCATGCTGTTTTCTGACTTTTCCTTCGTATTGCAGAGGAGATCTTAGTAGGAAAATACCTAATGGTATCTTAGAGGGGCAAGGATTTGAGTTGTATCAATGCTGAGCTAAAACCAATCACAGTCTGCCTCTTCCCCCACATAAGAACTTCCTGGGAAAGGCATCTGCAGCAACATGAGACTCTTACCAGGGCACCATGATCCCTTACACAGCTCCCAGTGCTCTTGTTTTGGGCGGGGGGCGGGGGAGGGAGTGGTGGTGGTGGTGGTATTTGTTTTTGCTTTGGATATTTTTTTTCTTTTAGGAGAACAGTGGGAGTGAGCAGAAGGGAAGGAAGGAAGGAAGGAAGGAGGGTGAACAAATGCAATCATGCTACTCAGTATACACTACGAGGAAGATGACATATATATTCATATATATATATAGTTCGTGGGCAGGGATGGGAATGGGGTGTGGGGGGGAAACAAAGGAAGCAGTGACATTGCCCCCCAAAAAAGAAATTTACCCATTATCTGACTTATGAAATGGCAACCCCTCTTAATAATAGCAATAAAATTACATTTTAAAGAATATACTGCCCCACACATCACTCCGAGAAAAAACACATTTCCCTCGTTCAGATGCCATGTCTTCAATGCCGAATCGCACTGGCTCTTCCCACTGGCTTTAGAGTGGATGGAGGGGAATGAGAAAGGACAGGAAAGGGATGTGGAAGCCCTGGCCACGCCCCGGCCACGCCCCGGCCACGCCCCCTCCCACCTGTCACTGCACATGCCTCTGGTTCTCAGGCAGGTGGCCTCTCACCCGGTCATGGCTCCTTCTGCCGCAGAGGGACTCAGACCTTGCCTCAAATCACAAGGAGACCCTGAGGATTGCAGAAGAGAACGCGGACCAGAGGCAGCTGCGCTTCTGGATCATGGTTCTATGACAAAGGAAAGAAAGAAGAAGAAAGATAAATAAGGAAAAGGGAAGAAGAGTGAAGAGAGAGCGTCGGGGAGAGAGCCGCTCACCTGTGCTAGCACCCCGCGTGCCCTCCCTTCCCGTTCTTGCTGTGCGTCCCACCTCCTTCCCCTCCTCCCAGCCCACCTCATCTTCACTGACAAAAACCAACACAAACGTGCCACAACGCGCGCGTGGAGAACACGTTCACCACTACTCTGAGTCCCGGGCTCGGTGCGTAGGGAGCCCCGGGTCCTTCCACGGGCCTCCTGTGCCTGGGGGCCTCCCAGGAGAACCTAAAGCCAGAACGCCGCAACAAGAGCAGCAGCCGACTTGCTGGGAGAGGAGGGGGAAGTGGGAGTAAGAGTCCCCTTTGCTTTCTTCATGTTTAACCTAGAAGGACCATCCCACACCCTCCATCCACCCTTTCCCTCCTGTGAGGAAATTCCTGGCTGCAGATCTTGGCTGAGCTGCCGATAACCAGCTGGGGGGTGGGAGGGCTGATTTGCAGTGGATTAAAATGCACCTAGCTTTCATGGGATGAATAATTCACAACGACAGTTCATCTCAAGTCCTGAGGCTCGGGGACGGAGACGCTTTCCCGGCCCCTCCTGAAGAGTCCTTCCCGGAAAGGAGCCAAGCTCATCCAGCGGAGTCGCTCAAGCCGGCAGCCCTGGACTGTTGGTCACTTCCAAACCGTGTGGACGCATCTGTCTCCCACTGGCTCTTTCATACTTCTGCCAGGATTCAGGTAAATCCTTGAACAAGCCTTTTGGGCTCTGATTCCTGGGCCATCCCGGTTAAAACACACACACACACACACACACACACACACACACACACTCCTTTCCACCCTCCTGACTAGAAACAAAAGCTAAACCACAGAAAAACCATAAGCAAAGGAGGACTGCCAAGCCAGAAATTGTGACAACTTTATACCTATTCCCCGCTCCTTCTTTCTCTGTCCTGGACACACTGGGTGTAAGAGGAGAAAGGTAAGAGGAAATTGAAGCTGCTGCTTAATGAGAGGCCTATGGGAGTTAAAAGCAACAGTGATGAACTTGCTCACAGAGAGCCTGACGTTTACTCTGTTACAAGACCCAGGGATTTTCCTACACAATCGGCTGAGTAGAAGCTATCGCATCGGAAGCAAAATAATGTATTTATCCATCCACCTCTTTCTCCATCCATTCAACAGACATTATCCATTTGTACATTTGAGATACTTTGTTTTGACAGGTCTAGGTGAAATCATGAAACAAGACAAAGCTCAGATAATACCGGCCCTCAAAATGCTTTCCTTCTGCCGCTCAAACCTGCCAGTCTTCCTGTAGCAGGTGCTGGCTTCCTGGGTCAGGTCAGGCGCACAGCCCACTGAGAGGACGGAGCGGATCCAGTGTGGCCACTGGATCTGAGAGGGTTACACCCACCCGTGTATTTCCTTCTTCCCATTCCAAGACATTCTCTGCTTCGCCTGTCCCCACGTCCTGCCTAACCCACTTTCTGAGCCTAGACTTTTCTCTGGGCTCTCCCTTTGTAGATCCATCTTGGCCATGGATTCATCTGGGAAATTTAACTTACTTCTCCTCTCTGTTCTGTTCGAACTGTTAGGCACTAGTTTTTCCCATACCTAGGGACGCTCAGATCTTTCTCTTTTCTGATGCTTGTCATACCACAGCCATGCCCCTGCTAGAAAGTTGATGCGTATTACGTCTCTGTCCCTGGAGAGAGACAGGGAGGAGGAGGAAGAGAGGGGAGGAAATAATCATTTCAATCATCTCTCTTTACCATGCTATGTATCCTGAGGTACTATTCCCTAATAACATTTGTTTAATGCCTGTTACAGGTCCATGGTATAAGGATGGTATAAGATTTGTGTGTGTGTGTGTGTGTGTGTGTGTGTGCTTGTGTGTGTGTGTGTGTGTGTGTGTGCGGATGTGCCACTTCTGGGGCTTGAACTCGGGGTCTAGGTGTTATCCCGTAGCTGTTTTGCTCCAGTCTAGTGCTCTACCACTTGAGCCACAGCTCCACTTTTGACTTTTTGTTGGCTAAATTGGAGATAAGAGTCTCATGGACTTTTCCGACCTGGTTGGTTTTGAACTATGACCCTTAACTCTCAGCCTCTAGAGTAGATAGGATGATAGACATGGGCCTCCTGCACCCAGAGGTTTATATTTTTTAGAGAGCAAGAAACTGAGACTCAGAAAGGTTAAGTGACTGTCCCCTAGTTGTGTAGTTAGAATGAGGGAGAGTTTGAATTTCAACCCTGGATTTTCTTATCTTAAAGTTCATACTCTCCCTAACAGGAATCTTTCTCAGATTTCAAGGTACGTGCGAGTCACTACAGATTTGCAGATTCTGATTCGTATGCATGAGGTGGAGCCTGAGATTCAGCATTTATAATCAACTCCCAAGTGGTACTGATGTTGAGTAACCCCTGGCTCATATCTGACTTCCAGCAGCCAGGAAATAAGAGATGTAGCCATCGACTCATAAACCCAGGTGAACCCCAGCGGGACAAGTTACAAACAGAGTTCTAATTACCGCCTCTTCCTCCAGAACAAATGTGGCAATACATCTTGATTTTTTTTTGTTTTGCCACCTCTTTCTGATCAGTAGAGCCACTGGTTTTCAGGGTCTGGGAGTCAAGATGCTTGCGAATGGTACAGTGTCTGACCTAATCCAGGCTTATTTGCTAGGATGGTTCTGCACAGCATGGAATCTTCCCACATCCCACCGAACGTTCTTACAGCACCCAGCCCAGGGATATGCACACTGTTGCCAGATGAGATCCTTCTGGCTACCTTACTTCAGGTACTTGTTCTTGGCCGTTATACACATCATCTCTGCCCTCCAGCGATTCCACTCTAAATCGTCATCGTTGGCAGCCTCTCTACAAACACATCCTGGCACACACATGAGTTCAGGACCTGCAAGATGTCAAGAGACAAGATGGTCCAAGGTTAGCCTAATCAAAGAAAGGTGTGCTCACATATTTCTGAGTGCCGGCAAAAAAGACAGGAGTTCTGCTATTACACAAACTTGGACACAAACTTAGAGAAGTCTAGAGGCCCACTGAAAAATTCATATCATTTTGCCTTCTGCGAGATCTCAAAAGGTATCTATTGAGAAGACAAGAGAAAGAGATGATATCTTCTAGCCATTTTGACCGATATCAGGAATCGAACGGAATCTTTACGAGTGTTACTACAAATATTAAGGTGTCTTAAATAGAACAGTTATTTGCACCAAGACTCTGAAGCTAGTGTGGCTTGGTTTTGAACCCTGGCTGAGCTCATTACCAACTTGTGACCTTGAAAATATGACTTCACCTTGAAAATATGACTTCACCTCTCATTTCCTCGCTTTCTTCCATCAGCAAAAATGGGATCTGCATAGTACCTTCCTCATGAGGCGAAGTAGGCTGTATATGAAAGGTGAATTAATAGTCGGAGATGCTATGAATCTAGGCAGACTATGGAAGTATGTTCTTGCTAAGCAAAAAAAAAAAAAAATGGCCATAATGAGTTCCAACATTGTAGAGATGAAGAAATTGAGGTTGTACAAGTTGAACTCAGCTACACTGTGGTAGAAACTTTGTGTAATGATAATGAAAATTAACATTTGCTAGACACTATTCTAAATGTTTTACTTGCTTAAGTTACATATTTGACAAGCAGGAGAACCCAGGATTTGGGTGTCAGTGTTTGGATCTGGATCCTGCGTCCAAAATACAAGCTTCATTCATCATATCCTCACCTATCTTTGTTGGTCATCAACTGCGTGCCTAAAACAGTAATAGGTTGACTTTAGGTTAAAAAGGGTTAAGAGCCACATTGTTTGTCTTCAAATTACTCATTTCGTGCTGTATCTTCATCCTGTTATTGGCTAGCTTGTGGGAAAAGCAACATGTAAAAGTAAACCCAACCCTAAGTCTCAGTTCTTCCAGGCACTAACGTTTATCACCTTGAGCCCACTGCTTAGCCTGAGTCCAATTTCTCACTTTTAAAAAATGAAGATGGTAACACGTACTTGACAGTGTTGCTTCTAAAGATTGTGTAAGATCTTTATGCACAGTGATTGACAAACAACTTTGATTCCTTCTTTTCCTTTTTTGTGCACAAAAGGAATGAGAAACTCATATATAAATATTGTTGACCCATGACTTACAATAATGTTTTGAGATGCCAGAAAAATGAGTTGAAGTTTCCTAAACCAAAAGTTTATTCTTCTCAAAATAAACTTTGGGTTTAGGAAACTTCATGAAAAGAAAAACCTCACACTGTGATATACACTTTGACAAACATTTAATATGCAAACCACATAGATCTACACTTGAAAATATTCGAGATGACTAATTGTTTTGGAAGTGTGAGTCTATTGAGCTGAAGATGCTGTGCTATCCTAGTGCATTTTTAATCGCCAAAATCAGAAGTTTTTTGTTTTGTTTTTTATTGCTTTAGGGACCTAAGCATGTTAAGTATTTGGTTCGCATCAGGAAACATTTTCTACTAGTGAGCTAATGAGCAAGAATGAATTCCAAAGATGGCTTCTCTGGACACGATCTCTTTCTTTTCGAAAACATTGAACTTCCATCTTGGGCAAAACAGTAGTTGCCTTAGAAAACCTCATCTTATGGAGGAAGCCTGGCCTGTCTCTAGGTCAGCACTTTCAGATTTCCTTGCAATCTGATCATCTGTCGTTTCTCCTCCCGAAGGATCGAACCATCCTTAAATGACCCTTCCCCTTTGTCTTGATGGAACTTCCCAAGCCCTATGTTTTTCAAAGAGGTAAATAATACTGTTGTCAAGTGTTAAGCTTTAGTCCAGCATCAGATTCTTTACTCAACCTTGAATCTACATCATCAGATTTTTTCCACCCCTCATATTAGTGTATTGCATTCTCCTATTATTAATTTGCATCGCCTTCATTCTAAGAGCACATTTCAAACGTGAGGCTACACAATTACAAGTGCAAAGTTTCATTCATAATAGTTTAAGTCTTGCTCATGACAAACCTTTGTATGATCAAACTACTCAAGTTAAACCGTCTTAAATCAAGTGATGCCTGTGTCCAAATACACCGTGAACCATGTGTGATATCTTTGATCAAAGTGGGGATTCTGGCCTGCTAAATAACTACATTACATTAATTACACTGACTTACATTTTGTCAGAGCCAGAAAAAGATTCCAGGTCTCAGCTGAGTTATTTTTAGGCAGTAGGTAATTCCATGTCCCAGAGATGGAGTTCTTTGCATAATCAAGCTTTAAAATGTCAGTAGTAGTTCAGAGTGATATTAAAGTACTTCTGAGTTTTGAAAAGCTTCCAAATATCCTCAAGTCTATTTAATCTTCCCTCTGAATACAAGCACCAGCTGACGTTTTTGTCAGTTTGAAGAGGATCCCACCCAACATGGGGCCACAGATGCTAAATGCTTTGTCTGCACATTTGGTCCACAGATAGACAGCCCTGCATCCAGAGGAAACAGCCCAGCCTGGAAAAGTTGACGTCTCAACCTTGAAAAACTTAAAGAGTAGTCATAATGAATGTTTATAGCCCCCAACTTTTTTTTTAAAGAAACCTATTTCTATTTAGCACATTTCCAACCCAATACTCTGCTTAGCTTCATTAATTGGTCCTTCTAGGAATTTAGGATATTACCAGACAGAAATAGTATCTAAGCATTGGCAGTAAATGAGCAAAACACATGTCAAAATCTTCTACAGTGTACCATGTAAAAGAAGCAGGGAAGGAGGAAAAGAAATAATTATTGGTCTGGCTTAAAGAAAACAATACCAAAAAAAGCCAGGTCCAAAAATACTCATTCCCCCAACATTTCACAAAAGAAAAATTACAAATGATGAACAGACATGTAAGAACATTTCCATAGTTACTAGTGAATTTAATATTCTAGATAAAACGGATATACATTTGCATAATACATTTAGACCACAAAAATGAATTTCCAACTTTATAAACCAAAGTGTCTGATGCCAGAAACATCTCCCAGTGGTATACAAATTGGCATACCTCTTGCTAGAGGTCTGAAATCTAAGCACGAGTGCAGGAAAGCTACTGAGGAAAGAGAGGAAGCAGCAGAGGGTAAATAAGAACCACAATCGTTTTACAGCAAAGGTTTCAACTAGTCCTGTGAGGAGCTCTGTGACTAGATGATCCTTTGGCATTTTCTCAAATTAGTGAGTCTGGGAGCTCCCTCTGACCTAGGCAAAGCAGCATAATCCAGGCCATAGAAACTCACAGAAAGAGGACTCAGCTAAAGGTTTGCATGCCTCCTGCTAGAGGAATCAACGATCCGGCTGAAAGAGAGATCAAGATGGCGCTCCTGACATTCACATACATGCACCGTTCAGGTCCACCTGTTTCATGTAATAAATTCTGGAAGCATCTCCGCCAATATTCTGGGAGAATCTTCTAAGTGAAAGATTTTCATCCATGGCAGCTAACCTTAAGGCAACAAGGGACATTCATCTTGCCTTGTCTTCTACCACCGGTGCTAGAGTGTCTTCACCGTCATCTCGTTGTGTTTCCTATCTAGGGAGTTAGGCTGCTGACTTACACCCTCAGGGGGGCCGTGGGCTACTTCTTTGTCACCATGACCTTTTAAGGTCACTCTTGCCACACTTGTCCATTTGTCCATGTGTTACCTCACAACCCTGTAAGTAGGACACCTAGCCAGGCTCAGCTGGCTTCTCTGGCTAAGCGCTTACAAGGTACACATGTGTTGGCTGAATATCATTCGGTTCACCACTGCAGAACATTCAAAACTTGTACCACAGCATACACCACCAAGTAGCTGGCATTCTACCCAGCTTCCGTAGATTGTCCTTGTTACCCATTAAAAATTACTCATTGAATAAAATAAGTAAGCATGGTGTGTAATTCCAACTTTTACTCTTCCCCCTAAGATTATAACTTGTGGCCCATACAGCCTTCATCCACTCTGTATAAATAAAGCAGTGACTGATTTTGCATTTTGTGTGCTGTAAATACTTGCTTCCAATGCTAATTTTTAATGTATGTTTCCTGTCTACATCATGACTCACAAAGTTATTCACTAAGTGAACAAAAATCCCCTGTATCATGGCTTTTCCAGGACCATTTTTTATGTTGTCAAAGCAATTTTCTTTCATCTGTAATTTGACAAATGTTAGGGGCTAATTTAAAACTCTGAGGCTCAGTGATTTTAGAGAATACACAGTACAACATTTATTATTGTGCATTGGCATCATGGTTGCTGTTCACATTACATTTTATTTATCTTGGACAATACACAACAGAGACCTTTCATAAAAGAATTTTACGAATACCTCTCAAACATGATACAAACCATCAACTTTGTGACAAATTCTTCAGATTCTCCTGACTTGTGTGATGACTACTCGTTCTTTTTTTTTTTTTTGTCATAGGTATACCACTGTAAACATATTTATCTGCTTTAGTCCCTCCCCTGACTTTAGCACTGAAACTTCTGGCATTGTTCTAGGAAGCATGCATTTGTGCTGTCTCTGAGAAAGCCGATTCTAAATTTCCTTTGGCGGTCACTTGTGAAATGAACTGCTGATAGTCTATAAAATAGCCATTTTCACATTCATCCTTGGTGTCAGACATCGCTGGTACAGAAGACGACCTGTCTACTTTCAGCAAGAATCATCATGTGACTAAATTCTGGCCAGTGACTTACAAACCCAGGAGTTTCTGTGAGACTAGGGAAGTCCTGAGAGAGACTAAGTATACTCACCTTTGCTACTTCCAGCAGGTTCGAGAGAGATAGTGATGTCTGGAACTCTAGCAGCCCTTTTGCCTACCACACTAAAATGATCTCATAAGGAGAACAGAGTTTGGAGTTTCAATAGCACCAGGTGCCACTAAACAGGCCCTACACTGCCTGCCCCAGACTTAAGAAAGAGACGTGACTCTTTCTCTTAACCTAGTCACTCTTCTCCGGGTGTTCATTTCTTTTTTATTTAATTGAGAATTGCATATGCTCTTGTTTTTTATTGTTATTAGTAAAGGTGATGTACAGAGGGGTCACAATTACATAAGTCAGGCAAAGACTACATTTTTTTTTTAATAGTGTCACCTCTTCCCTCACTCCCTTCCAGTTTTTCCTTGGCATTTCCATCCACCTAGTGAGTAGTTAATTTCTTATATGCAGCTAAAATCATTCCAATTGTATTTTGAAAAAGATATAAAGGCTACAATAGGTTTGTGCCCCTACTTAAAATTATTTTCAATAAACAACATGCTAACTACCAGAGAAGTGCATTGTCTCGTAACAGTCAAATTTCAGGAAATTATCTATTACGCGTTCCAATGCTATCTTTCTTCTTGTGCAGTGTCATGCTCATGTTCATGAAAATTCACAGTGGATATTCACGATATGCAGTCTACGTTATGGAATTCTGTTCATATATTTCAAGTAACTAGTTTTATCACTATACGTTTTACTTCAATAAATCTTTGTTAAGGCTTTGAATCGTTTTGATGAAATTGGGATATCATGTACCCTCAAAACTCAAAATTAACAAATATAAACAATGATAAGGAGGAATTGGAGAGAAAGAGCAATAAATGACCTCAGTCTAGTTTAACTGAGAGGTAACAGAAAACCTGTGAGCGTGGTAACTGTACAGAAAAAGTGAGTGGAAGGACAAAGGGAAGCACAGGAATGTGGAGCTAGCACGGTTCTGTAAGCTGCTGTGTGAAATGATCACACAGAATAATGTGAATCAAGATCTTGAGTATAAATGGCAAGCTAAGATCACATCCATGCTTTATTTTTTTTTCTAGCCCTGGGTCTTGAACTCTGGGCCTTGGCACTGTCCCTGAGCTCCTTTTGCTCAAGACTAGCATTCTGCCACTTGAGCCACAGCACCGCTTCTGGCTTTTTCTGTGACTAATTGAAAATAAGAGTCTCCCAGCCTTCCCCGCCTCTCGAGAAGCTAGGTGGGGTGAGCCACTGGCACTTGGCTTACATCCCTGCATTTCCTTAATTTATAAAGCTATTAAATTCTGTCAAGGATTGAGTCTGAGTGTCTAAGGAAAGGAGTTACAGGAAGAGGGAGGAAGACAGAAAGGTCACTTTGGGCAGGAATGTAGAAAGGAGGCTTGGAGGGGGCCTCCCCCAACCCACAGACTTCGCCGCCTCCAGACTTCCTGTATGACCAATTCCACACGAGACTGTGTAGAATTTCTGCTACTTGTGCATTTATTTGCCCAAGCCCACTAGGGCTGCTAAATCATATTATTTGGAGGTCTCCGTGTTTCCAGTCTAAAATCTGAAGAAGGCCTTCTGAAAGCAGAGGTGTGAAGAGAGAATGTCTCAACATTAAAGGAATCTTGCTTCTGCCAATTCATCTTGATTCCCTAGGTAGCCTTGGACAAAATCTGTCTGTATCTACAGCAGCAACGATACACAATTTGACATTAAAACCCAGTCCAAACACGGTAATGAAGATGGACCCTACAGTCCACCCACACTGTCGTCTGACCCAGCCACACTTTGAGAACACTTTGGCTTGTTAGGAATGCATCACAGTTTCTCTGAAGCCTATAATTAATCTTACATTACAAACACACAAACTATGTATGACAAAATGGCCATCGCTTTTTTCCTGTAAGACGGCTACGCCTTCCAGGGACTTCTTCATAAACCAATTTGACAACAGGGATCTCAGGGGTCTGCTCAGGCCTGCGGAGCCTTTGAAGGAAGGTCACGCACCCCGAGAGAGCGTGCTATCGTGAATACGCTGCGGGATCCTCCAAACATCATGCTGGTGTTAGAGACGTAAGAGGATCGGACAGTGGGCACGTGACAGTCATGCACCTGTTTCCTGAAACAGAACGTCTTCAGAGTTCTTCAGGACGATAGAGTCGTGGCAAAGGACTCTGGTCCTTAGCAACAAGAGAAAGGGACAACGCTGTAAATGAGTTTCCTAGGCGGGGGATTATCTATCAACAACAACAAAAACAAAAAACAACCCTATTTTGTTTATATCTGACCTGTCCTTTAGTGCCCACTCGGTGAGAGATCTGCACTGAACATTTCTCTGCTGCGAATGTTTTCATGACTCTCCTGGGCTGGGGAAGAGACTGTGCCTTGGGGCTTTGCTATTCCATCCTGGAAAGTTACAAGGATTGGGATTGCATCCCTATGGCGTCACTCTTGGTCATTCGGCCATCTTGTTGGACACCGTCTGAGGAGCCAGAACGTATTGAAGACCACAGACAGTCTCCTGTACAGCCATTCAGGTGGCCACAGTAGCAATGGCGTTTTCTGGGATTGTACAGTCGCGTGGTCCTGACCTCAAGAGCCTGGGCGTCTTAAGATATCTTCTCTTCCAATCTCCCCCAGCGGCCAACACCCAAATCTCGACAGTCCCCTCAATAAATCATGAGAACACCTCACAAAATGTGAAGACTTAGGTAAAAGTAAGGTATTTGCAGAGGTGTGGCACTATTTCCATTAGTTAACACATTTAACATTACATGGCATAACATTAATGCATTCTGACAAGTTGAACAACTGGCATGATCTACTTAAAAGCCCTTACTAGATTTTTTGTTTGTTCTCTTTTTTTTTTTTGCCAGTCCTGGGGCTTGAACTCAGGGCCTGAGCACTGTCCCTGAGCTTCTTTTTGCTCAAGGTTAGCACTCTACCTCTTGAGCCACAGCGCCACTTCCAGCTTTTTCTGTGTATGTGGTGCTGAGGAATCAAACCCAGGGCTTCATGCATGTTAGGCAAGCAGTCTACCACTGAGCCACATTCCCAGCCCTCCCTTACTCAATTTTAAAGAACTATACAAAAAAAGCATTCAGCTGCCGACAGTGCCTGGTTAAAGAGGTAGTCAATAAACAACAGAACCAGGGCTGGGAATATGGCCTAGTGGCAAGAGTGCTTGCCTCGTATACATGAGGCCCTGGGTTCGATTTCTCAGCACCACATATACAGAAAATGGCCAGAAGTGGCGCTGTGGCTCAAGTGGCAGAGTGCTAGCCTTGAGCAAGAAGAAGCCAGGGACAGTGCTCAGGCCTTGAGTTCACAGCCTAGGACTGGCCAAAAAAATAAATAAATAATAAATAAACAACAGAACCCTAAAAGAACAAGTTAAGGACAAGTGCTGTGACAAGTGCTCTCCTCAAAATCATGTGTTCCCCCAAGGTGATGGTTAAAAAGTAGATGTTCACAGAGGAGGATGTTGGTTAGGCCATGGGAACAGAGCCCACAGAAACTGGATTCGTGCCCTTACAGACGAGGTCCGATGAAGTCACTGGTTCCTTCCGCCCCAGGAAGGCAGACAGACCATCGTCGTGGAGGAAGGGGCCCTCACCAGAAACAACATTTGCCTGTGAATTGAAGAACACCCTATCTCCAACAGCTGTTAGAAATAAATTTCTATTGCTTATAAGCAAGCCAGTCCATGACATTTTGTTATACCAGCCTGATTAAAATAAGACACCAAAGTAAGGCTCAACAGGAGAAAGAATGTTGCTGAGCCACAATATGACATTTAAATAGGAAGTGGCCATGGACAGACGACAGCACTAAGATCCCAGGTGCAAATGGTCTTATAGGATTAATGAGGATGCTAACAAAAAGCTTCGTCCCCTAGCAATTTACGTTTCTGTAATCACAAGTTCATTCTTTTGTGCTTATTCCCTACCCTCTCCAGTGCCTGTATATATCAGATTTTGCTTTGTTAAAATAAGAACTAAAGCTTCTCAGTTTACTCAACCAAGGCTGTTAAAAAAAAATTGATTAAGGGCTGGGGATATAGCCTAGTGGCAAGAGTGCCTGCCTCGGATACACGAGGCCCTAGGTTCGGTTCCCCAGCACCACATATACAGAAAACGGCCAGAAGCGGCGCTGTGGCTCAAGTGGCGGAGTGCTAGCCTGGAGCAAAAAGAAGCCAGGGACAGTGCTCAGGCCCTGAGTCCAAGGCCCAGGACTGGCAAAAAAAAAAAAAAAAAAAAAAAAAAAAAATTGATTAAATGTTCAGATCCCCTTAGGTTTCCTCTCCGGGGAGTAACCATCCTGCTACACAGTCCTCACTGAATGAAACGTCAGCAGGTTGGGAACCGAAAACATCCCTGCCGGTCTGCTTGCCTAGATTCCTGTCCTCCCCTCGCTGGTTAGGATTTAGCCATGGTTTTCTCCAGAGCCCAAAATTCCCTTAGAATTGTTCTCTTCTCCCTTCCCAAGTACACCACAGTTGAAATTCCCAGAGCACAGCCCCACCAACATCTTACCCACTTTCCTTCCACATTGCTTAACAAGAAGGTGATTAACACTGTGAACTCACCCTGAAATCCTGAAGTAAGCTGTGTCACTCATGGTTATGCTGTAAGCCTGGAGAGTAGAAAGCAAACATATACATACGTATATATATACATACATACATACATACATACATACATACATACATACATACATATATACACACACATATATATGATACACACTTAGCTGAAGGGCTCAAGAACCTTAATTTAATTTCTCCTCAGAAAACTGGAGATGGAACTTAACTTCATCATCATCCATGATACTCTGCCCCTACTGAAGAGATAGAACACAGGTTTGAAAGACCGAGACTTAAAAGCAACTCTCAGGCTGCTGTCCCAAGACATAGAGTGTGTGTTATTTAGATGGTCCTTTTCATTTATGACCTACAATTTAATTCTGGTCTCCTCTGATCAGAGATTCAGTCTATGGAGTGATTCATTAGCCTTAGAAAGACTAATCAGAATCCTTATTTCTAGGAGCAACAACCACAGATCCATTAACCTATGGTTTCTGTATATCGGATCAATAGCAGCTTTGTTACTCAGTATGATAATGTTGTAGATTATTTCTCTTTGGATAATACATTGTATATAATGACTAAAACAGGTGTATCCACATACTCGTCCTTGCATAAACCAACATAGGAATATAGAAAACCTAATTTTCATAGGTCTTTTGAAGTGATATCCTAAACCTTGGTATTGCTACTGGATTTCTATTTTACCATTTAGATGACATTTGATGCTGGTCAGAAATTTAGTTAAGTCCTGCTACTAGCATATTTTCACAATTGCTTCAAAGGAACACTTTAAACTGCCTCATTTGGTTGCTTAAAAGGCAGAAACCTGAGACCTCATTGAATTACCAGCACAGACTCTGTGGCAGCTTCTGTGCCTGCTTGATGACATCTGTTGTTTTGCAACTTGTCTTCAGTGTCATATCATTGCTGGTTGTAAGCTCTGTTGAAGATATAATAATTGTAAATAACCAATTGAGTAGCGTGGGTCATTTTATACAGCAATTAACTTCAAGGAATATGAAGATACAGGACAGCATGGGAGCACATGACATCTATTCCTGATTCATTTGTCCTAAGAACTCAGAATTAGGGTATAAATAGTGGGAAAAAAGTAGGATCCATTGTAGGTTCAAAGGAACTCGGAATATTTAAAGCAAAAAGACTTCCCAAGGAAGAACTGAGAACTGGGGCAGAAGAGGCGAAACTGCACAGCCAAGAAGAGTCCGCTTCATCCAGAACCTTGAAGGTAAATATTCCATTTTATTTCGTTGTCGTTAAGTGGCTGCACAAGACAATTTCAGTTCAGCGTGTCCGTTTGCGAGTGCACTGTACCTCAAGCAATGCCTCCCCAACTCGCCCAGCCCCGCCTAGCCCCCCAAATGGCTTGTTTCCATTTCCACACGTGTACATTGACTATAACCAGGTGGAATTAAAACAAGCAAAAAGAACGCATGAATGAGACATTCCAAAGAGTGACGAGGGAAAAGAACAGTAGATTCAAGCCTACAAATCCTTCCCAAAGGCCACGTTGAAATGATCCTTCTTGGAGAAGGTTGGCCTTGGCCAATTTCAACAGGCCGTCGATTCGCTCAAGACAAAAGCCTGGCCAAGGTGTTTTCCCTTTGTTCCTGTGTTTTAAGTTTTCCTTGTAAGCTGGTATGCTTAGTCTGAAATAGGGGTTCGTTGGGGTTGTTTCAGGCCAAATTGTGTTTGGCAAAGGCAGATTTTTGTACCAGTGCCCAATTAACCCACAACTTCTCAGTGAAAACAAACCTCATTTATTTGTGTAATTGTTTCCTTGGCTGCTTCCTTTATAAGAATAATGAGCCATTATGCACATAATTAAAGCAAGCTTAACAAATGGGGACCAAGCTGACAAGAATCGCATGAGAAGGTCAAGAGGAATTATCGTCAAGACTGGTCTGCTAAGCATAAGGCCAATCTAATATGCTCTGTCCCCCGAGAACAGGGCTCCTTCCAGGCCGCCGTCTTTGGGGGTTTTCACGGAGGTCAGGCCTTCTGGAGGAAATAGGATTTGATTTCACCCAGCGCTGCTTCTGTTCCTCCCGTTTGCCTTCTGTCTTTCACAATGAGAAGTAACTGGCTGGCTGATTATCAGAGCACTCCACAACAAATTCTGCCTTTCCCCCTTTCCCCTGAGTCATTTTCTCCAATAATTTTTCTTTTAAAAAAAAATAAAGCTAATAGTAATAAGCAAAATGTTTCCATTGTTAAGACATCTAATGGTGAGCTTTCTGGCGACTGTTTCTTTTCTGGCGTGGTACTCGTCTTTGATCACAGGGCGGCTAGGTCAAGGCGGAGATGAAGGACCTTTGCTCCCCCGCTACCTCTGCCCACTAAGCGTTTGCTTCCTCTGGAACGAGAGGCTTTTTCCATGCGACCCTTAGACCATCTGGTCGCTCTCTTCTCCTCGGGGTGATTGTCCCAGGTCTTGGAGGGCTCTCTCAGACATTGCATGAGATGACAGATTCCCCGATGACCGGAAGGTCACAGATGAGCACGTCTGTGATCCTCTCGTCCTCCCTAGCCTGGATTCTGTCCCTCGGGGGGCCTTGTTATTGAGTGTGTGTGGCCCGGGGAGCAGCTGTACCACGTGGGATCTCGTAGGAAATGCAGCATCTCGGGCTCCCCCGCAGACCTACTGAGTGAGAATTAATATTTCAACACGAGCCCCAGGTAATCTATTTCCACACTGACGTTTGTGAAACAGTGATCTAAGGAAGGGTTTCTTCTCTCGGGGTGTCTGACGGCCTCCTCTATCTCTTTGTTGTTTAAAGAAGGGTGCTCATCCTAGAATTACGGAGATGATCAGACACACACCTGACCCAGCACAGATGGGGTCTCCGCAGCCCCTTAGCCTCCTAGCCCCGCCGTGGAGAGGGCACTGCGTGCCCGTGGACTCCCGCAGAGGGCTGCGTTCACAGCACCATGAAGAACTACAGGCTGTGGGAAGAAGGCTTCGTGCTGTCCTGAAGGGGAGCTGCCCCCCATTTGTTGTGGCACTTCAGAATCAATCTGAAGACTGTTAGGGAATGAAACGTCCTATTTGGGGATAAGCAGTATCTTCCTTTGACATATTTAATTAGGTGAGTTGTTTGGGCTTGGGATATTACCCAGAAGAACAACGGAGGGGAACTTGAAGCTAGTTGGAACATTCAAGGCCCCTAACCTCCTGATTTTATCAGATGCCAACATGCAGTGTGTGTTATAAGCAGATTAGAACACCCAATGAAATTCTGTTATAAAAGTACTGATTTCGAGGTGCCAGCAGCTCACACCTGTAATCCTAGCTACTCGAGAGGCTGAGATCTGAGGATCATGGTTCAAAGCCAGCTGAGACAATAAAGTCCATGAGACTCTTACCTTCAATTAACTACCAAAAAAAAAAAATCCAGAAATGAAGCTGTGTCTCAAGTAGTTGAGCTAAATAACGTTGAGTCATAAATCTCAGGGACAGCACCTCAGCCATGAGTTCAAGCCCCAGAATCAGCGTGTGCCCATGCGTGCACGTACACACACACACACACACACACACACACACACACAGAACTTATTTATTCCATTCCATGTAACCAAACATTGTGCATAAAGTACGGTAAATACTCAGTAAGTATCAGTCTTCATCTTCTTTCTACTTGTCTTAGCCATGCCACAACCATAGGCCATGATGATTCAATTTCAGCCTCAATTAGCAGTAAGAGGCACATGCCAAGACGTACTGATTGCTTCCAGTACGTGTTCTTATTTAGCCTAAGATGTATCTCAATCTTGAGTGGCCATTGCTTTCATTCCCAGTTTTGAGGTCAGGAAATTGAGAAAGGTTTAACACAGTCAGTAAGTATAAATGCTGTTTATAATGTCCCAACATGGTGTACAGCAACGCCACCTATGATGTGTTATCATAACATAACGATAACCTAGCAGTGCGTCAGAAATGCAGATACCAGTAACAAATAGTGAGAAACTGAGAACAGAAAAAAAAATCAATTTATTTGGCTAGCTCGATAAAATGAACAGAAGCGAATATAAGCAGGTATAAAATGCTTTGGACTTGGTTGGCTAGGCTGATGCAGATAAAATCTGACAGTAACTAGAAGGTCATCTGAGTAGCTAATAATTGAAAGAGACAGTCCAAGCGATCTAGTAACGATCAACTTTTCTATACTATGTTCTGTCTGAGTAATGTAGACCATCAGGATCTACACACCCAGCTATATTTTTTTAGTCCCAAGAAGGAATGGCTTCACTGCCTCATGTTAGAAGTGGTATGGTAGAGTGGCCGGGAGTGTAGACTCTGAATCTAGTTGGTCTAAGTTAAATCCCTGCTCTCTGACCATGGAGGCTAGGGCCAGTCGTTCAATTTCTCGACATCGCAATTTCCATCTGCAAAATATATAAGCACTTGGGCTGGGAATGTGGCCTAGTGGCAAGAGTGCCTGCCTTGTATACATGAAGCCCTGAGTTCGATTCCTCAGCACCACATACATAGAAAAAGCCAGACGTGGCACTGGGGCTCAAATGGTGGAGTGCTAGCCTTGAGCAAAAGGAAGCCAGGGACAGTGCTCAGGCCCTGAGTCCTCCATATACATGAATCACTTAGAACAGTTCCTGGTACAGGTAAGTCTGTAGAAGAAGAAGCTGCCACTGGGAATCAGTGCTAAGTCTATGTTTTACGTAAGAGGGTAACAGTGAAGCAATGGTGCAAGGATTATCCAAATAAACAGAATAGAACGGCCCAGATACAGGCTTCGTACAGGCTTTATAGTAAAGGAAGAATAAAATGTATTGACTGTATATAGTATTGGGAGAACTGGATAATATGATCTCCTAACAACGTGCCCTCTACCTGAGCTCTATCTGATGCTACTGCCGATGAGAACTCATTGTGGCACTGCTTGCGCGGATCAATAGCGTGCCGCAAGAAATCAACAACAAAGCCATGTGCTCACCATGTGAGAAAAGGAATCACACGTGCATTGTATAAGTGAGAAAAATCCCATTTTTTGTCTTATCATCTATCTTATTTGCATATTAACTGTACCAAATGATAGGTTTCATTTTGTTTTCCTAACTATCATAGGGCAGATGACATCCTAAGACACACATTTTATAATGTGCATTGGGAATCCCGGAGCCCATCTCTGAGACCTCTCTTGGTATCAAGTATCTAATCCGAGCACACTCAAACAGAATACTAGACAAGAGGCTATTTAGGGGACTGCTAATAAAAATACATGTGAGATCAACAAGAACGGTGAAGAACCCCGGAGACAGCAGCGCAAGCTTTGCTTCCCTGTGCCAGTCTGAAGAGGTAGAGGAGTCAGGAGATTGCAGCGCGGTGAGATCCGCAGCCATCGGACGGCCGCCCGACGCGAGCCGGGGATGGACTTACGGTAAAGACCACGCTGTGCACCGGAAGCCGCGGGAGGGACGCGGGGAAGGAAGTGCTCTCTCACGAAGGAGCCGGGCTGGTCCAGCTGGTCCAGGCAACGTCTTGGGCTCCGCCGGAAGGTAGCGAGCCAGGGGAGAGCAATGAACCATCCCACGCAAACACGAAGCTAAGGTGCATGCGAACGCCACAGGACTCGTCTAGCACGGGAAAGACCCTAGGTCTGATCCACAGGAGCAAGAAGAAAGTTAGAAATAGGAACAAGAGTGAGAAAATGAGTATATCATCTCAAATAATTAGGAGTGGGGGACAACATTGTCTTCTTAGCTTCCGCTGTTTCCTGGGGACCACAGGACTTGGATCCTAGGTAAAATCAAACCCTCATCGCGACACTAATGGGAAGAGGCTTATTTACAGTCATTCTGTTGGCAGCTCCTAAACTTTAGAAGACCATATCATCAGGTATTGGGTTAGTACCTAAGACAGATGAGTTAATTTTTGAATTGAAACTGAGGTAGTAATTATGCTATCATTTTGATTGCTATTATGCAAAAATGAATAGGGACTAGCAAACATCTTTTTCCAATGAGTATATTTGAGCAAATAGAGATTTTTAATCAATATGCATACATCCCGAGAGCCCTGTTATTCAAGGTACAAGTTGCACACCTAAGACTAAATAGCCAACATAAGAAGACAACAGTACCTAGACAGAACGGCAATACATTGGAAGAATACATGTCTGAGGCCATGACATTGGGGGAGGATTAGTAGGAATTAACTGGCTAGAGGGGAGCAGAGACTAGAAGAGATTTGGGCAGAGCGAACAGCAGGCTTGTGAGACCTTGAGGTATAAAGGCCCCCAAGTGTTCCAGAAAACCAGGGCCATAAGGAGAAGAAGAGACATTGATGGCAGAGAGGCCCAGAGAAGCGGTCAGCTCACACAGCATTGGCAGGAGGCACCAAGAACATTGGACTTTACCCTAAGTCCAATGAAAAGCCATCGAAGGGTTTGAAGAAAAGAAACGGCCTCGTTTGCGCCCTGTTTGTGATGGCGGTGGTGTAAAGAATGGGTCCAAGAGCCGGAGGTGTAGCTCAAGCAGTGTAGTGCTCTCCTAGCAAGCCGAAGGCTCTGGGCGCAATCCCCACTAACACTCTAAGTAATAAATGCATATGTGCACACATGCAAACCTACATACATACATGCGTACACATGCATACCTCCCATACATAGGTTCAAGGTGGGAAGAAGTGAAAGAGGGAAAAGTCCCAAGGTAGCTGTTGTTTGGTCCAAGGAGGGAGAATGGCGGCTGAGGGGTGGAAATGATTTCAGGCTGAGTTTGGGAAGAGTGGGCTGAAGGTAGGAGGTTTGGATGTTACTTTCCCTGCCCTCGGGTCTAGCCCGCTCTCTGCCCAGCCTCCCTTCCAATCTGCCATCCGTTTAGCAGTGGCATTCGGTGAGGATGACGTGGGACAAAAGGACCTTCTCCCCCCGATCTCAGAGTCCGAGCCAGACATGCTTGCTAGCAGAGTGAGAGCCAGAGAAGAACAGCACAGAAAATGCCATGAAAACCACTAACGAGGAGCTTAGCCATTTGGCCTTGACACACTGGAAAACCACAACTGCACAACCTGCTGACAGCCTTATCAAGGCAATATATTCACATCGACGTCATAACTTGTTTACTAGAAGAATTCATCACCCAAATATTAGCATCCGATTCAAGTTTAAATACCATAGAAATGCTAACGATCCTAAAGGAGCACCCAAGCCTTCACCAATAACGGGAATCTGTGTCTTTGAATCACAGTGGTCTCTTGCTCAAACTATTTTGGCGGTTGTTCTACTCATTTTATCACTGTGATGTGGCCCAAACACCGCCGATGTCCTCGTGCCAGAAATAGCACAGAATCATAAATCAGACAGACAAGCACAACAGAATGTCTTGGCAATGGGCTCGGAAGAACGCCAGAGAAACCTGCATTACAGCTACAATAGACTGGAAAATACTGGTTTAAAAGAGGAAGTAACGAGCAAGACTGACTCCTGGGGTTTTGGCATGAGCAACCAGGTCGATGGACTTGGCATGTAATAATAAAACGCAGGCCGAAGGGGGCCGCGTAGCCGGAATAAGCGGGTTTCACATGTGCCGTTGTGAGATCTCTGTGAGTTTTCCAGATGAGGCTATCAAGTCAGAGGCTTGAAATATGGATCCAAGACTTGGAGCTAGGTGATAGAGGCAGAGAATGATCTTAAGTGCTCGAATACAGTGATAGGTAAACATTTGTCAGACAGTGAAAATATCCTAACAAAATAAGTTCGTCCTGTATTTCCGAGTCAGAGTCAAGAAGAAGCATGCAGAAGACATGGAGAGGAAGTTTTCTGAGAGACATGAAGCGCAAACAGGACAGGAGTTCCAGGAAATTAAAACTGCGCCCTATTTGCCTTTCAAGAAACTTATCCGATCTTCCTTTGTGTCAGCCAGCATTGTGTCATCCACATTTGAGATAGTCTAGTCAAAAATGCCCTCTGCTCTCCGCTACCTTATAAGTCTTTCTGTGTCTATATTTTTGCCTTCATCTTTCTTCCTTGTTTTTTTTAATCTCCAAATCATTGTAGAAAGGAGTTCCCACTTAACAAAGCTGCTTATGAATACAATGTATCTTGATCAGTGTCATCCCTCCCAGTGTATTTACTTGTAAATTTATAAGTTAAATCTAGTTTCCACATACCAGGAAAAGCATGCATCCTCTCTCTCTCTGGGCCTGGCTTCCTTCACTTAACATAGTTTTTTTTTTCCCCTAGGTCTTTCCATTTCTTTACAGGTAGCACCATATCATTCTTTCTAACGGATGAGTAAAATTGTGTAGCTACATTACATTTTCTTGATCCATTCATTCGTGGAGAGGCCTACTTGCTTCTTGGTTACATGGCAGACAATGCAAGTCCTATTGGACAATTGCCCAGGAAAGCAAAAGAAAGTAGGCCTCAAGAGACTGCCAGTTGGCCCAAGAGAAAACTTAAGCCCATAATATCTGCCTTCATGTAATATCTACACTCACACCTTTAAATTTAATTTCTGTGAGTTCTTGGAATAAGGACTTGATGTAGGGGGCATGTGCTAGAAAGCAAAGAACGAAAGTGTGAAGATGTGAGTTTGAAGATATTCCTCTTGTACTGGATTTTCATCACTGAAATGTTCAGCCGACTCTTCAACTCTTTAGATGCTCAAAAGCAACTTAGGAAAATGGTTGTTTCCATTTGGAGCACAATCTAAGCTCAAGCAAATCATTTAGAAGGCTGATACGTGCTATAGAGAAATTTACACAGCAAGAAGAAGCTTCAGGTGAGAACTGTCTTTTTTATGCAGACTATTTTGTTTGTTTATTTTATTGTCAAAGTGATCTACAGAGGAGTTAGAGTTTCATACACAAGGCAGTGAGTACATTCCTTATCCGACTTGTTACCTCCTCCCTCATTTTCGCCCACCTTCCGCCCTCCCCGTGTTTCCCTCCCCGCCCCCACCCCTGCCCCCTTGAGTTGTACAGGAGCGTGGGAGGTTTTTCCATTTCCTTAGTTCTGCTTTGATTTCCTTCTCCAGGTTTTTAAAGTTTTCATCATAGAAGTAGGTCTTTCATTTCTTTGGTTAAGGTTATTCCTAAGGGTTTTTTTTTGTGTTGTTGGGTTTTTTTGAGGCTATTGCAAAAAGAGTTGCTTTCCTGATTTCAGCCTCATTCTTTGCATTTTTGGCGTACAGAAAAGCCATTGGATTTTGAGGCTTTATTTTCTATCCTGCTATTTTGCCAACGCTTTGGATCAGCTGAAGTAACTTTGGAGTCGTCTGTGGGGTTCTTTACATACAGGATCGTGTCATCCGCAAAGAGAGAGAGTTTAACTTCATCTTTCCCTGTTTGGATCCCCTTTATGTCTTCCTCTTGCCTCCTTGATATGGCTAGGAATTCTAGTACTATGTTGACAAGGAGAGAGCAGACATCCTTGCCTTGCTCCTGACTTTAAAGGAAAAATGGCTTTAACTTTTTTCTATTAAACATAATGCTAGCTGTAGGTTTGTCATGCACAGCCTTTATTACATTCAGGAATGTTCCCTGGAATCCTAGTTTCTCCAGAGTTTTCATCGTAAATGGGTGCTGGATTTTGTCAATGCTTTTTCCACGTCCATGGAAGTAATCAAGTGATTCTTTTCCTTGCTCCTATTGCTGTGGTGGATTACCTTAATTGACTTGCGTGTACTGAACCAGCTTTGCAGCCCTGGAATGAATCCTGTTTGATCATAGCATATAATTTTTTTATGACTTGTTGAAGTTGATTGGCCAGAATTTTGTTGAGAAGTTTTGCATCGATGTTCATCAAAGAAATGGGTCTGTAGTTCTCTTTCTTTGATGAGTCCCTGCCTGGTTTGGGGAAAAGGGTTATACTGGCATCACAGAATGTGTTTGGTAGCCAACTTTCACTTTCAATTTCCTTGAAGAGTTTGAGGAGTACTGGTGTGAGTTTTTCTTTGAAGGCCTTATAGAATTCCACTCTGAATCCATCTAGACCTTGAACTGCCTCATGTTCTTTTGTAAAGAAAGGGCATTCAAATCATTTCCAAAATGGCCTTAAAATTTTTATATTCAAGTAAAATTAATTGTGAACCAAATGTTTAAATGTCATTCATTGTAATTAATGTATTGGCAACAATTCAAATACATTGTAGGGTTGAATTATCCAAAACGTATTTTAATATGTAGGAGATTTGTATGTACAATATGTATAGACATTTAAACTCAGAATAAAATGACATTTTCAGTTATTTTTATTATATATATATATATATATATATGTTCTTGCCAGCTCTAGGGCTTGAACTCAGGGCCTGTCCCTAAGCATAAGGCTAGGGCTCTACCACTTGAGCCACAGCAATAGTTCCGGCTTTTTCTGAGTAGCTTATCGGAGATGGCTCTCATGAACGTTCCTGCCCAGGCTGGCTTCCAAACTTGATCCTCAGATCTCCGCCTTCTGGGTCGCCAGGAATACAGCTCTGTACCACTGGCGCCTGGCGACTCTCAATAATTTTGTATATACTTGTACTTTTATTTGGGGGCAAATAAGCTCATGCCCACGGTTTTGAGATTTGGGGGTTTGGGTCAGTCCTGTGTTCAAACCTCTAGCCTTGGATTGAGCTGGTTGGTTTTAAGATAGGGTCTTGCTTCCTGCCCAGACATGCACCTGGGCTTTGATGCGCTTATTTTTCAGGCTTCCCAGTATAGCTAAGATGACAGACATACACCATGATGCCCAGCTTCTTCTGTAGAAATGGGATCTGGGGGGGAGGGGGAGGGGGTTCTGCCCATTACTGCCTCGAACAACAGTTCTTGTCATCTCAGGCTCCCAAGGAGGTAGGTTTACAAGGGACCGCCGTTGGTGCCTGATTCCCACAAGCTTGATCATTGCAGACAGAGAGCCACACTCACACAATAAGAAAAGGAGAAAACGACAGTCAAGTTAGTCCAAGTGCCAGAAGTTTTACAAATACAATATGAACATTTTGATATTCCAATTTCAGAAATGAGAGTATGAAAATTCAAGAGATTCTGATTAAGCAACCTTTCTAAGAGGTACAATTAGTAAACCGTAGCGATTAATTTTATAGTCCTGTCTATATCATCTTGGCACAATAAGAGACTGCGTTCACACTCCCCAATTCCCACTTCCCGGTATCCGCGTCTCTTGCATCTCACTGTAGATCTTCCCGCTGCAGAAAGGGAGTACATTTCCCTGTCCCTTCTGTCCTACTTTGGATTGTAGATTTCCTCCAAAGACCCATGCATGAGCCCGTTGGTCCCCAGCCGGTGGCACACTTTAGGAGGCAGTGGTATCTCCAAAAAAGTGGAGCACAGGGGCAGGAGGTCGTTCACCGGGGTCGATCCTTGAAGGAAGTATTGAGACTTCTCTCCTGGTTCTCTCCTTCTTTGTTTCCTTGCTGCCATGAGGCAAGACCTTGGCCGCTCCTCTTTCTTACCCAAATGCATCGCCTCGGCACAGGCTTAAAGGGAATGGAGTGAAATGACCATGAAGTGAAACCCCTGAAACCATGAACCAAATTAAACGTTGTTCCTTTTATGTGTCTCGTAGCTGTGGAAACGATCCCACCTTCCCTTTGGATCCAACCCCATGAATCGATCAGTAGAATCAGAGGAAGGTTCGGATGTGCCGGGACCCACAGAGGCCTTCCAGGGCTTCCGCTGGCCTTGACGGTGCCTGTCATCAGCTCACCAGTGTCAAGAAACAGATGAGAACTGTGGCATCCGAGCCCAGCCCCATCCTTATCTGTAGACAGAACTGCAACATTACGTGACTCTGGTCGGCCAGTTTCGAGGTTGTTGGGTTTCCTTTCAGCACTAGCTGTACAGTACACACGCTGACAGCGATTTGAACTCCATATTATTTGTGTTTCTCTTATTAAGAAGCCTTGCTTCTGAAACCATAAAGAGAAATGACTCATGAGATCAGCAGCAAGTGCTATCTTTGAGAAAGATATTAAACCTACTCCTGAGCAGTTAAAAGAGCCTCTCTGGGGTATTTGATGTTTTATATCTGAGGAGGAGCTACCTCGTTTAGTCTACTTATTTAATTTCTTTCCTATTGCCATGGGCCCTACAAAACAAAGTATCGTGTTCAGTTCAAAGAAAAGTTTTATTTTCTTTCCAAACCAGTATCATCTGAGGGAATAGATTCACCTCTGCTGGTTTCTGTGTTTTGTTTGTTTGAGGGAGGGTATTTTTTTTATTAAAGTAAGCGTTAAGCAGCTGTATGATGAGGCTTCAATTCAACATTTCGGGTTATGAGTACAATCCATGTTGATCACGGTCATCCCTTTCACCATTCCCTCCGTCTCTCCTGACTCCACTCACCCCCTCGATTTTCCTAGTCTACTGATCTTTTAAACCTCTGCTTCAGTCGCATACAGATGCATCATCAGGTCGGGGAGGTAGGAGGGTGGACGCGCACACACGCAAGCGCGCACACTCCTGGGGCTTCAACTGAGGACCTTGCACGCTCTATGCAAGCACTCTACTGCGTGACTCATCCCGCGGCCCCATTTCCTTCTTAGTTTGGACAGGGCCTTGGGTTTAGCCCGTGGCCAGCCACGGACCTCGGTTCTCCTACCGCTGCTTTCCAAGTTCCTGGGATTTCGAAATTCGCACCGTGACTCTCAGCCACACTATCACATTTTACAAGAGGACTATTTTGCTTCCTTTTTCAGACATTTGAGCTTTGTGTCATTTCAATGAAGTCAAAAGACACAAGTTCCTCATCTGTTCCTGATTTGCCCGGGAAACTGACTTTTTGTCCTCGGTTGCTCGGTCACAAGCTTCCCTCGCGGTTCAGCCTGCGGTCTACCCCGTTCTGCGCCGTCCCCGTTTGCCACGCCGAGTGTTCTGCTCACCTCGCTTCCCTCAGCGTCCTCTACGCTTTCCTCTTTTATTCCAAGTCACTGAGATGGCACTTTTCCTGCCATAAGATGGGGTCTCTATTATTAATGGGAACTTGTTACTTCGGATGCTACTTCTTGAACGTGGATGTCACCTTCAAAACGTTAAACAATGATGGCAGTAGCGTCCTGCAGCTGCTCATCACCGACAGGTGCTCATTCAGAGCGAAGGCTCCGTCAGTCACCAGTGAGTCTGTGACTGGATGTCTCCTGTGCCCATTCTTCTATAGCCTCTCCAGACCTGTCTATTTGCAAGTTTTCCATAAAAGTGCAGTGAAAAATTAGGGCAATGTTCCTACTTTTAAAAACGTTCCTACTTATAAAGACCATCACAAGATGGTATGCAATTTATCACCAGATAAAGGAAGATTTTGGTCTCTTAATCTAATTTGCTGTGCAATGTTTCCGTGTGTAGGAAGTGTGTGTGTGTGTGTGTGTGTGTGTGTGTGTATAAATAAATCTAAGCACGTGTTTTACTCTTCCTAAATAATAGTGACGTTCCTAAAAGACCTTTCCCTCCTGTGTGTTCTCAGTGCCCATCAGCTATGATCATAACAGGAGCTCAACAGTAATCAGCGTATAAATAAAATAATGGTTATTTTGCATGGCTCTGTGTTCAATAAGAGAGATTCTCTGGGTACCATTGGTAAAGTGAGCATAGTCTGGGAGAAGTGGGCCATAGGATGTTCCAGAAAGGTAAGTTTTGGCTCTGTCTCTTCCTGTCACTTTCTCTGTTTCCTGACTGCCAGGCGGTGAGCTGCGGCTGTCTCCTGGGCTTGCCCCCTCGCGTCCAAAGCAATAGATCCAGCTGTCCTGTGACTGTAGACTCCTGAAACTAAGCCAGAATTCATTCCCCCCCTTTAAGCTGTTCTTCTCGGGTTTTTGTCACAGTGACAAACTCTAACTAACAAACACTTATACTTTCTGAAGCCCAGCTGCTACACATACAGATGGAGCAAAATGGCTTCGATCGGTGTTTCCAGAAATATGATATGTGAACCACTGGCTACAGAGAGCACATATTCTGTTAATGTTTTAAAGGGTGCTCATTTAAATGTGACTGAGGAAAACACATCATTTTAAGTTTTGTATTTTAAAGCTTAAAAAATAAAATAATGGGGTATGAGGGACAAGGTAACAAACAGTACAAGAAATGTATCCAGTGCCTAATGTATGAAACTGTAACCTCTCTGTACATCAGTTTGATAATAAAAAATTGAAAAAAAAGAAAATAATAAAATAATAACAAATACGGTATAGATAAGTTATGCCTTACCAATTTTAATATGTAGGACAAAGATCAATAATGAAATTGGATCCACCTAAAATAAAAGGTTATATGAAGAAACAGAAAAATTAACGAAGACACACAAACCATGACACTGAGGAACTCTGAACCAACTGATCTCCAGCCTTGGGCACTGTCTGTCTGGACCAAGAACTTCCTTCCTAAAGCTGGAAATAAGCCTCTCTACCAAAGATAAGGAAAGAAGAGAGAAAGAAAACAGATTCTTTATGAGTTACTCAAGATCTACCAGCATAGTATCTCTGAACACAAAATCCAGCCTTGCTCCTTGGGGAAGGCACTGGCAATCTTGTTGGGACCAACTGATGATGTAGTGATGACTCAAAACATAAAGAAGCATCATTATTTTTTTCCTGGTGACTAACACATACACATTCAGATTCAGACAGAAACCACAGCTGCTTCCTCCGTCAACTCCAACTTTGATGACCAGATGGCTGGCCTCCTCTGGGAATGGAAAGCTCCCGGGCTGCCTCACACATAGAAACTGCATCAAGTTAGAACCCCGGGAAGAGCTGGGGCTGTAACTAGGATTGCATGTGAGAATTGCCTTTCAAGAAGATCTGGGTTTTGTGTGGTTTCACACCCTTCGTGTCTGTGATGGTTTGCAATTAAAATATTGGTGATTTAGGGCCCAAGTATCATTCAGTTTCTATAGACAGGTGGTAGAAAGATAGATAGTAGATAGATTAGATAGATAGATAGATAGATAGATAGATAGATAGATAGATAGATAGATAGATAGATAGAGATAATATTTAGTGGGTCCAGAGTCTCGGTTCTGCAGGATTATAACATTTTCTTATCGGTACACTAGGGTGTGGCTACACTTCCCACTAACTACTACACCAGCTCCTTCAAATGGTTTTTAAAAAATCAAATCCAAGCCGTGAAGCATTGAATGTTTGCTGTGAAGACCCGCCCCCCCCCCCAGTAATAATGGAACTAAATCCTGAAAATCAAAAGAAGAAAGAAAGGCATAGGAGGACACTCAGTGGTGCATCTCCCTCCCGCCCTCTGGGGACAGATAAATCCTTTAGAGGGAGCGTAAGGCAGGAAGACTGGGCAGAAGAAACAAAGGGACCCCTTATAAGGGAAGTAAAACCTGATGATAGACGAACAAAGTCACTTACGTCAGAGGACGGCTGCAGCCGCAAAGTCTGGACCGCAGCACTCGGGTTCTGACAGCCATGGCTTTCTTGCTATGACGAGAGCCCAGTCCATAAACGTAAGCCCCCTGGGGACGGGCGTTCTCTTAGTTTCTGACTTCTCCCTCATCCGGTGTACAGCAGGTAGAACCAGCCAGCGAGATCCAGCGCTTGGTGTCTACAAGTGCAGGCTGTTTTCTTTTCTTTATACCAACATCAACTCTATCCTTAGTGCCCACGAGGACTTAACCTCTCTGAACGACGCACTTCGCCATCAGGTTTAACTGGCGGGCTTCTTTCGTCTCAGCCTCTCCCGCTGGAAGAGTTGCGTATAAACTAGGAGAAGCGAGGGGATGTTTCACGTGGCTGAACCATGGCTACAAAAGCAGTGCAAGCCCCTCGGGGGTGATTTCGTACAGTTTTTGCGGGGCGTTCTGTCTTCAGTGGCTTTGCTTTTCCATTTCAGAGTCATGGAGGTTCCTAACTCCGTGAAGAGCAGGAACAAGGAAAGGAGGCTTGCAGCATCTAGACGTAGCTAGAGGACGCTGCTGCGGGCCGTCCCCACTCCCGGGACTCAAGGCTGGCTGCCGTGGTTATTTGGTCTAGAAAGACGCAGATGGTAGACAAGAAGCCTTTGCCTACGTTTCATTTGCTCCTAACAAAAGCCTTAAAGCGCTTGCTTGCCTTTGGGCTGGTGTTCTCATGAGTGAGCTCGCTAATCCACTGGCCTTTGAGATTCGGGGTCAAAGCAGAGTAGCTCCAAAGCGGAACAAATGCTTCCTGGCTGCCCAGGCTGGGCACGAAGTGACTCGCCCCAGGGCTACTCCACCTCAGAGGGGCCCCCGAAGGGTGACAAGGAAAACGGTACTCCGTTCTAGCCGACGCGTACATGCCTCCGTGAGCATGGAGAGGGACTGCGGTCAGCTCCTGCTGGAGAGTAATTGTGGCCAGGCTAGTGTACGGGTGACTTGTGCTGGAATAAAATACTAAGAACGAATGAGTCCTGTGCACTTCCCAGGCCGGCCGGCCTGCCTTCCTCCTTCCTCCTTCACCTCAAGGGTGGCCCGCAGAGAACGAAGCAGGGCTTCTCCCTCGCAGAGTGTGGACGGGTCCGCGCCAGCACAGCGGCAGGCACGCCCCAGAACTGTCTCCACCGTTTCTGAGGAATGAGATTGGCATGAGAAGCCATTACATAGGCTTGTGATCCAATTGCCGATGATAGCCAACCCTTACTAAGGATTCGCCTTTCCCCGGGGTAGCTAGGTATTTCTTCCACAGCCTGAGGCGCAGGCACTACCGCACTTTACCACAGCCCGCAAGTTCTTTTCTTTTTTCCTTGCTAACTTGGGGTTTTATTTTGCTCTAATAATGTAGTGAGAATGTCACTGGCAAAATTAGCTATTTTGTCATGGCTTTTGGAAAGCTACAGCTGCACAAAGCAAGCCCTAGTGATCTTCATCCACGATGGAGAAAACTCCTGGGACATTATATCTATCTATATCTAATCTATATCTATCTATCTATCTATCTATCTATCTCTCTCTCTCTCTCTCTCTCTCTCTCTCTATATATATATATATATATATATATATATATATATATCTCACAAATTGTCTGGGTGCATTAGCAACGTATCCATTGCAATTACAGTGGAAATGACACTTGATTAAAAATGAAGTGCTATTTCCCCTCCAGAAAAGACTTTCTCCACAGAGTGGTGGTGGCCATCTTCCATTGAGCTTTAGGATCTATGCTCTTTCCTTCTGAATGAGAACGGGCCTTTACGTCTGCCTCCATGGATGACATGTGTTAGAAGTGATGCCCTGTGAGTTTTGAGGCTGGTTTATAAGGTCTGGTTTTCCAGATCATTCTATGGGGAACCCATCTCCGCATTGTAAGGAAGCCAAGGCCACACAGAGGGGTCGAATGGAGGCATCCCAAACAACAGTCCCAGTAGCGATGAAGACGATCTTAGCCACAGGCTACACAGCAGCCCTGCTGAGCCCTGTCAACTAGTAGAACTGTTATGCCCAGGTCGCGAGATGACCACCAAGAAGACCACCGAGAGCCAGACGTTCCGAAATGCAAACGCGAGGCTTTATTCAGGCGGGCCACAGCTCGGGCCTCGTCCATCCGGAACGTCTGGCTCTCGGTGGTCTTCTCGGTGGTCGTCTGGCGACTTGGGCGTAGCAGCACTAGCTGATTGCCGCTGCTTTAAGCCATGAGCTGTGGAGTCACGCAGAAGCCGGTCGTTAGCATACTTATATAAATTTACTCCATCTTCATGAAAACACAGCAGAATCGATATCATGACCTCTACTCTACAGATGAAAAAATAAACGAGAATAGGGAATGGCTAAGCAAGTTGCCCCAAATACGCGACAAAGCTTGGCTTTCACTCCGCCCTGTGCTGCTGCTTCGGTCTCTATTCCCTACAAGAAGATGCTGAAGGCCAGGGAAAGTGAAGCCCGACGGTGGGCAGAGAGGGGCGCCGGTTCGTTCTTCCAAGCAAGTGGGTGGCATCCTTCCATTCAAAATCAACTCTATGGGGTGACCCTGTTCAAAAAAGAAATGTGCTCGGTATACCTGGCTTAGCAGTCAGCGCTTAACCCTGGTGGAGGAGACTGGACAAATACAAACCTCCCTGGAAAGCCGGTGCCCGCCCTTGCTCCCCCTGCAGGGGGGTTGGGGAGCTGCGCTGTCATTCAGCCGTCATCTCCTCCTTCCCCGCCCCCACCCAGCCACACAATACACCGGGGGGCTTGCTCACCTTCCAAGGGTGCGCCAACAAATGCACAGACTTGGTTGTAAAAATGTCAACGCAGGGCTGGGGGGTGTGGCCTAGCGGTAGAGCGCTCGCCCAGCATGCACGAAGCCCTGGGTTCGGTTCCCCAGCACCACATAGGCAGAAAAAGCAGGAAGTGGCGCTGTGGCTCAAGAGGTAGAGCGCTAGCCTTGAGCACAGAGAAGCTCAGGGTCAGTGCTCGGGCTCTGCAGTCAAGCCCCAGGACCAGCAAAAAAAAAAAAAATAGTGAAGCCCTAAGATAGGAGCTGTGTGTTTTTCCAAGCAGCAGTGGAACAATAGGCCAGCTGGGGCCGACCGATGGGGTACCCTGAAGTGTCCTTTGGATTTAAGGCCAAGAAAGAAGAGTGATGTGGTTCCAGCCCTAGAGCAGAGTCCAATAGAACTGGTGCGGAACATACAATATAGACAGGGCCCAGATATGTGTAAAAATCCAACCTGAAATGTCACACCTGGCTACCCCAATCAATCAGCAGCCCCAGTGTTTGGAGACTACTTTTTTTGTTTTGTTTTGTTTTGTTTTGTCAGTCCTGGGCCTTGGACTCAGGGCCTGAGCACTGTCCCTGGCTTCTTTTTGCTCAAGGCTAGCACTCTGCCACTTGAGCCACAGCGCCACTTCTGGCCGTTTTCTATATAGTGGTGCTGAGGAATCGAACCCAGGGCTTCATGCATGCTGGGCAAGCGCTCTACCACGAGGCCACATTCCCAGCCTGGAGACTTCTTATGTGGTGATTTGGACTACAGGAAGGCTGCAGTTGCCTTTATGACAGGAGGTCTCCTCCAGTGAGGAACGTCAGAGACGGGAGCAAGTGACATGCAAACCATGTTAACTAAGTGTTGGAGAAAGATGCAAAGCCAGTCTACACTGCAGGGACAGCTCGGAGAAGCACAAAGTGGCTGTCCAAAGAGCACTAAGTCACTTCTGACCTCAGGAGTTGTGGAAATGACTCGCCACACTTCTCATGGTCAAACCCAGTGTGATCGTTCCTCAGCTTCAGGGCACTGCAAGGAAACCCTGTTGGTGGTTTGGTGGTGGTGGTGGTGGTGGTGGTTTGGTGGCGGTGGTTTGGTGGTGGTGGCTTGGTGGTGGTGGTGGTGGTGGTGGTTTGGTGGTGGTGGTTTGGTGGTAGTGGTGGCGGTGGTGGTGGTGGTGGTGGTGGTTTGGTGGCGGTGGTTTGGTGGCGGTGGTTTGGTGGTGGTGGTTTGGTGGTGGTGGTTTGGTGGTGGTGGTGGTGGTTTGGTGGCGGTGGTTTGGTGGTGGTGGTTTGGTGGTGGTGGTTTGGTGGTGGTGGTTTGGTTGTGGTGGTGGTGGTTTGGTGGCGGTGGTTTGGTGGTGGTGGTGGTGGTTTGGTGGCGGTGGTTTGGTGGTGGTGGTGGTGGTTTGGTGGTGGTGGTTTGGTGGTGGTGGTTTGGTGGTGGTGGTTTGGTGGTGGTGGTGGTGGTGGTGGTGGCGGTGGTTTGGTGGTGGTGGTGGTGGTGGCGGTGGTTTGGTGGTGGTGTGGTGGTGGTGGTGGTGGTGGTGGTTTGGTGGCGGTGGTTTGGTGTTTTCTTAGGTGGTTGCTTTGGGCCACGGGCCGGGAGAGGCGACGTTGCTTCGTTGCTTTGTGCCGGTCCTGGGGCTTGCGCTCCGGGGCTGAGCGCTGTTCCTGAGCCTCCGTCGCTCGAGGCTAGCACTCTGCCACGCGCGCCGCCGCCCTGCTTGCGGCTCTTCCGGGTTTAAGTAGTGGGTGGGAGATGATCGCCTCACAGCCTTTCCTCCTCGCTGGCTTCAGGCTGCAACCCGCAGATCTCGGCCTCTTGAGTCGTGAAGATGGCAGGTGCGCCGCCGCACCCAATTAAACCCGTCAGCGTCTAGAGAGTGAATTACAATTAGTGACTCTCAGACAGGCAACGCCAAATTCAAACGGCTGACGGGAAAATTAAATCTCGTACGAAGCACGATGCTCGTGCTGCCTCCTCCTAGTCCCTGCAAGGGCCGTCCATGTTTCCAGCCCGACCTCAAAAGCCCCCTGCGTTCCTGCGCCAACGCTGTAGGCACAGTCGCCGGGGATTGCTCGTCAGCACTCTGCTACTCTAGCCTTTCTACTAGGTTTGCTTGCAACGTTTTTTTTTTTTTAATCTTTTCACCTAATAGTTTTTCCTATCACCACTTCAGTTCCACGGTTCCCTGGTTTATTGCTTCCTTTCCCCACTACAGGCGACCACGCGTGATGAACACACAGAGCCACACTGGAAGGCGGGGGGGGGGGGGCGCTTTGTGACATTCTTCTCTCCCAGCTGACAGAGCTCCAAGCCCACACATTTTTGTACCACTAAGTAGGCCTGCAAATAGCCACGGGGCATAAATGACATACAGCTCCACTGTAACATAAACTGAAATTTAATTTAAAAATTCAAACACATTCTTCCTCTGGAAACAGTTTGCCTTTCTAATGGAACTGTCTTTAGGGTCTGACACAGGAGCCAAATCCCTCCTCTTTCGGGTCATTAAAAAACCTGAAGCATGTTGCGAGCAGACAGGTGCTAATTCGTATCTGCTGGCTGCACTCCACCTTCCTTCATGACAGCTGGCACCGGCAAATCCCCCTTGGGACACGAAGATGAGGTCTGCGGGAGTTTGGCTCTGTTTAATAGCCGAGGTATTATTTCCCTGGGGAGGCTCCTTCACGAGAATCCAATACAGCTACTCTTCCATGGATGAGGGGGGGTATGGCCCCCCCAAACCCACTGCTCAGTCAAAATATCAACTCAGAAATACATTGACTGCGGTAGCCTACTGAAGACTGTGACCCAGTAGCACAGTGTAAGAATGCCACTACTGCAAGTGTGACAATATTATCCCACAGAGCGCCAGCCCGGGGAAAACATCAAAATTCACCGTTCAAATACGCGAAGATCTGTAAAAGCACACATGGAACCATCCGCAGTCAGGGACTGTCTGGACTGGCAAGGGTTAGGGCGTGGGCAGGGCCATTGGACAGAGGGTGTGTCTGCAAAAGAGCAACATGGGATGTCCTAGTGACGGAAATTATTTGCATCCTGATGATACCAAAGTCTGTATATTGATGAGGATGCTGAACTACAGATTTGCAAGCCCCAGTGCCTGCCAATAAAATAATAATATAAACACGGGCAAGTCACCTAACCTTTTTCCTTCTCACCTGCATCATCTGTGAAATGGAGTTGAACAAGGTCGGCTGCAAAACCCCGACAAGGTGAACAGATGAGCAATGCCAGAGCGGCCCTTCCTCTACCACAGAAGCGCCACGCTCCCACGGCGTGGCGGGCAGTTTGCACAGCGTATAAATAACAGTCTACATTTAATTTCCACTAAACTCATCTGCAATGATATAAGAACCAATTCATAATTTGAAATAAAAAAATCTCAAAACAATCACCATCATATCATTAAAGTTATGACTAGTAAACAAAGAAAATTTCCATAAACTAGTATGATTACATGGTGTATTTCATTTATTACAAAATCAAGAAAGCTAACCAGCATTTCTGCTCTTATTTTTTTAACCTATTACACTCAAATCACTCTCTCATTATCTGGTACCTTTTTGTTAACTCTTTTTTTAAAAAAATAAATACTTATTTATTGTCAAAGTGATGTACAGAGGGGTTACAGTTTCATACGTAAGGCAGTGAGTACATTTCCTGTACAATTTGTTACCTCCTCCCTCATTTCCCCCCTCCCCTCCCCCTTCTTTTTATTCTTAATATTCTACCCTCTGAGGAACCACAGTACACAAAACAGGAAGTCCTTTAAAATAACTTACAAATTTAGAAGGGAAAAGCCCAAGCAACTTATTAAGAAGTGGAGTTTTGTCAAAATGTGCTGATTTCTATGTCACTCAATAACCAGTTTTTACTCACCAGACAAACTGAACTGAGTATTTAACATTAGGTGTATAGTCAATGTCAAAACAGCAACAAACTGATATTGTATCTAGCGGTATCTAGTGCATAAAATTAGCCACCTTTACTGTTTGCTGAAAATGGAGGTATTTCTCAATGTCCATTTGTTTGTTCTAGAAGCAGTGAATAGTGTGTAAAAAGAAAAAAAATCGCATGCAATGAGTAGTGATAAAATAACATGTAGGCCCTACCACCTTTGGTGTTTGAGAAATGGAACAAGGTGTCATTCACCAGAGAGCTAGAGCCCATGTATACATTACCACAGCCAAATAGCTCAAACATATTATAATGCATTCGCTAAACCTATACATAATGTAACTTACCCTTTTTTAATGACTTAGTAGCCATTGTAAAATGTTACATATATATCTCAAAGGACAGACATGACCTTATCTGGGGCTGAAATGCAAATGACCTTGATAGAGCCAATGATAATTACCACGGTCTTATGAAAAGTGCCACCTTAAAATTTATTTTTAAAAAATCCCAACTGCCAACTTAGTTCTATCTATTTCTTCAATATAAATGCCCAGGCCCAAAAGCACAGCCTCCCTAGTCATTTTTCCTTCTAGGGTTGATTGGATGTTTCCTTAATTATTTTGTCTTTTACGCTAGTAAAATCTCTCTTTTCATAGTACTTGTTAATTTCTCAAGATTCAAAAGCTCCTTTCATTTTATACTTACAGTATCATTACTATGTGTCTACTCAACCTTTTTTGTCACGTTTAGTACTGCCCTTACTTACTCTTTACCAATCAAAAGGCTCGTCAACGTTTACATTGTTCCTATTATGTGCAAGATGCATTCTATGTGGTGTGTTTATGACAGAGCAGATGTACTTCTTTTCTGTTGTTGTTGTCAGTCGTGGGGTTTGAACTCTGGGCCTGGGTGCTGTCCCTGAGCTCTTCAGCTCAAGACTAGCCCTCTTTGAGCCACAGAGCCACTTCTGGCTTTCTGGTGGTTAATTGGAGACAAGAGTCTGAGATTTTCCTGCCTGGGCTGGCCTTGAACCACGATCCTCAGAGCTCAGCCTCCTGAGTCGCCAGGATGACAGACGGGAGCCCCCAGCGCCCGGCAGAGCAGACACATTTCAAGACGTGATAGTTATCTATTGCTATAAAAATTATCCTGAAAAACAGTACGGCTCTTTTTAATCGTGAGGAATTTTACAGAAGCATTGGAAGCCATTTCTCCTAGACTCCTTGAGTTGTCATTTTAACATATTTTCAAGTACAAATAGTAATACAACTCTGAGCACAGCATTTTCGTTGCCCATAATTTTTCACGACACATACTTCCTGATATACCTCACTTCCTGATATACCTCACTTCCTGATACCTCACTTCCTGATACACCTCACTTCCTGACACTGACTCTCACCTCCTGATGCCTCACTTCCTGACACTGACTCTCACCTCCTGATATACCTCACTTCCTGATATACCTCACTTCCGGACACTGACTCTCACCTCCTGATACCTCACTTCCTGATATACCTCACTTCCTGATACCTCATTTCCTGACACTGACTCTCACCTCCTGATACCTCACTTCCTGACACTGACTCTCACCTCCTGATACCTCACTTCCTGATATACCTCACTTCCTGATACCTCACTTCCTGACACTGACTCTCACCTCCTGATACCTCACTTCCTGACACTGACTCTCACCTCCTGATACCTCACTTCCTGACACTGACTCTCACCTCCTGTTATACCTCACTTCCTGATATACCTCACTTCCTGATATACCTCACTTTCTGACACTGACTCTCACCTCCTGATATACCTCACTTCCTGATATACCTCACTTCCTGACACTGACTCTCACTTCCTGATGCCTCACTTCCTGACACTGACTCTCACCTCCTGATACCTCACTTCCTGATATACCTCACTTCCTGATACTGACTCTCACCTCCTGATATACCTCACTTCCTGACACTGACTCTCACTTCCTGATGCCTCACTTCCCGACACTGACTCTCACCTCCTGATACCTCACTTCCTGATATACCTCACTTCCTGACACTGACTCTCACCTCCTGATATACCTCACTTCCTGATATACCTCACTTCCTGACACTGACTCTCACTTCCTGACACCTCACTTCCTGACACTGACTCTCACCTCCTGATGCCTCACTTCCTGATACCACACTTCCTGACACTGACTCTCACCTCCTGATGCCTCACTTCCTGATACCTCACTTCCTGACACTGACTCTCACCTCCTGATGCCTCACTTCCTGATACCTCACTTCCTGACACTGACTCTCACCTCCTGATACCTCACTTCCTGATACCTCACTTCCTGACACTGACTCTCACCTCCTGATACCTCACTTCCTGATACCTCACTTCCTGATACCTCACTTCCTGACACTGACTCTCACCTCCTGATACCTCACTTCCTGACACTGACTCTCACCTCCTGATACCTCACTTCCTGACACTGACTCTCACCTCCTGATACCTCACTTCCTGACACTGACTCTCACCTCCTGATACCTCACTTCCTGACACTGACTCTCACCTCCTGATACCTCACTTCCTGACACTGACTCTCACCTCCTGATACCTCACTTCCTGACACTGACTCTCACCTCCTGATACCTCACTTCCTGATACCTCACTTCCTGACACTGACTCTCACCTCCTGATACCTCATTTCCTGATATACCTCACTTCCTGATACCTCACTTCCTGATATACCTCACTTCCTGACACTGACTCTCACCTCCGGATACCTCTTTAGCATAGGAAAATCGTAGATAAAGGCGTGGTTCAGCAGTAGAGTGCCTGCCCAACAAGCGTGAGGCCCTGAGTTCAAACCCCAGTACTAGCAGAGTCATTTTTAATGCACATGGATCACTTCCTCGTATTTGCCTGTGAAGTGAGTGTAGCTTCGCAAAGAGCACTGGATGAAGGATTTCCTGGACCAGCGGCCGAAGCGCATGCCCGTAGCACAGCTCCCTGAAGGCTGAGCACCTGAGCCTCTCGGCTCGAGGACAGCCCGTGCAGAACAGCTCAGGAGACACCGGCCCAGCCAAGAGCCGAGTGTCACAACTGAGAACGGGGCTCGGGGGTGGCCGAAAGGAAACCACGTGTAGCTGTAGGGCTTTGGCCACATATTAAGGATCACAGAACTTGATTCCTTTTTTATTAAAGAGAGCAAATGATTTTTCTAAAATCTCTTTTTAAATTTGGTCGGATTTTCAGATTACGAATGACTTTTTTTTCCTCATGAAGATCCTACTACTCATCTAATCCTTGACATAGCCACACAACCCACTGTCAAATGTGCACTTGGGTCCATGTAACCGAGAAGGAGGCGCTAGCTGATACCGGCTAGCTTAACTCAGAATCAGCCGGGGGCTTCTCAGCATTCCAGCCCTAACCTGGCCTAGCTTTCTTATTACGCTGTTTCTGGAGAGGATGGTAAATGCCAGGCACCTCCAAAGGTTAGTTGCTGGTGAATGCTATGGATTTCCTTTCCGTGGCTTTTCTGAAATCAAATCTCAGACTGAATCTTAGCATATATGCAGTCTGGTATTTCAAAGCAAACACCCAGCAGTTGTGCCAGCAGTGTAACGAAGCTCAGAGGAGCAGAGGTCTAAGTTCTTCCAGGTGCACCAGCGGAACTTTCTTTGAACCGTTCACGGAAGCAGAAACAGCAACATTCTAGCGCCAAGGCTGGGCTATGAAGTCCAGGGCAAGTGGCTCACGCCTGGAACCCTCGCCATGGGGAGGCTAAGAATGGAAAAACACAGTTCAAGGCTATCCAGGACAGAAGGCTTAACAAGACCCTTTCTCCATCCACAGCTGGGCACCGGGCCCGCCCCTATCTTCCCAAGCTACTTAGTTCAGGCCAGCCCAGATAGGAAGTCAAGGAGATGCTACCTCCACAGAAGGAGGCTGGATGTGGAGGCCCAAGCCTGTGAGCCCAGAAACCCTGGGAGCCGACAGCAGATAGACGGGGGCCTGGGTACAGGCCCAGGCAGGAAGGGAAACTCTACTCCAAACCATAACCAGCGTGCTTCACTAGTACTGCACGGGCCTAACCAGCACGACACACTGAGTTCCAGCCCCCAGTACCACCAAGCAAGAAATAAGTAAATAAAAATAAAAAGAGGGGGCTATCTAGATAGAGCCAGGAAACCACAAGGCGCCCGTCTCCTCCACTGAACACAGACGAAGGAGGAATCGAGTTCTGGGCCCCACCCTTGAGGACACAAGCTAGTGACACAGCGATGTGTACATGTACAGCCTCCCAGGACAGCAAAAACCCGCATGCGGTATAGACCGGCAATGAAAGGGAGGAATATCCACGTCTAACATTCTGTGGTGATACCCGCAGAACTTCTCGTGCTACACGTAAATTTGAAATCTTTCTGGGTTTAGCCTTTTAACTAAATACTAGCTAACCAAATCAGAATGAATATTTCTAATTAAGACAGCTTCCCCTAGCCATGGCGGTACGGTAAGCGACCAGATGAAGAGGAAGGAGCGGGAAGATCATGAGTTTGAGACCAGCCTACGCGGCCCTTCCGCTACCAGTGATGACGCGTACGGACAGACAGCCTCGGAAACCTGGAAGGCTTAGTTAGGAGAATGGCTGTCAAGACCACTTGGCACAGAAAGCATGAAATCCTACCCGAGAAACAACTAAAAGCAAAAGAGTTGGGGCTCTGGTTCAAGCGGTAGAGGCTCCGGGTTTAAACCCTGGAACCACCAAGAAAGAAAAGACGACGAATCGCAGCAAAGGTGTAGACTCACACACACAACCCAGTCATAGCACACGCCCTCTTTCTTTCTTTTTTATCTATTTCTTCAATTATGTTTTGGTACCTTGAAGTAGTTGTTCAGAGGGGTTACCATTTACAGTGCCCGTTTATGGCTTTGATCAGTGTCACCCGCCCCCCGTCGTTCTTCTTCCTTATCCCTGCCAACCCCACCCATCCCCTCAATGTTCCTAGTTTCACAGGATATGCATTGGATATTTATTACATGTTTTTTTCAGTGTTCCCTACATGCTCACATGTGAAGTATGAGGTCTCCAGCTAATGGTGCTATTTTGCGACGTGCTGGGAAGTTTTAGAAGACAGAAAATAGGTAACTGAAGGGAATCAGTGGATCTTGCGGGGGTGGGGGGGTATCTTTCCTTGGCCTCCTCCTGCCTCTCTTGTTTTCTGCTTCCTGTCCGTCCTAAGGCAACTTCCTCCTCCACCCCACGCTCCTGTCGTCATGCCGTTCTGCCTCACAAGCAGCCCAGAAGCACAGAGCCAAGGGACCCTGGCCTGGGCCATCTGTGAGTCCTTCCTCCCTTAGATACATTGTCACCGCAAAGGTGAGACTGACTTGCACACACAGCCAGCCGACGGCACAGATGTCAGGTGCAATCCGAGGTACATAGGTAAGAGTCCCAGCACAGTGGTTTGCACATATTATGACTTAACTTCTTACAAAGCATTCCGTATGCATAGCTCCTAGGACACAAATCATGGGTAATATTGATTTTTCTATATTCTTTTAAGTCGCAATGCTCACCACTGAATGAACTGAATTATGTCACTTGTGGTCAGAGCAGGGAAGAGCAGAACAGAGCTATCATCTTCCTTGTTCTAGAAAGAATGTCTATAAGTGCTAGTTACAGATCCTCCCTCCCTTCCATTTTATCATTCCCTATTTCCTCCTTACTCCCTCTCTGTCTTTCTCTCTTTCTGTTTTCTTATTTTAGAGAGCATACCAAATGATTGAATTGATCTTACTCTTAATTAAAATGCAGAGGCATTCTTTGAAGTGTTATTGCAAAGTCCGATTCTATACTTTTTTAATTTGTTATAATGCTATATATTCTGTTGAATTTTATCTGGGTGGGTACAACATATCAAGGCTTTGTTTTTTTTAATTCTTACTCTATCAGGCAACCAATCTATCCTCCTCCAAGCCTCACCCATAAACTTGACTAGCATACCCTTAATATTTTCAAGGCTTTCATCCTACTAAATATTGAAAGCACCAGGGTGTCCTAACAAGATCCAAGTCATCAGTCTCTGGGAGGAGTTGTCGGAGCAGTGACTGGTTTCTTCCACTGATGTTTTTCTAGTCAACTAGTATTTTCGCTTTTTTTCCTACAAAGATATCGGAACAAGTATGTGTCAAGTTCTTTGATACCAACTATGGCATGGTTATTGCTATTATCTTGCTCTGTTCAGAAGGTCAACTTATACAAAAACATTAATACTAAAGTTAGTACGGCATGCTTTATTTTTTATTGCAACAGTTTGGGGTCCTATATTTTTTGTTGTTGGTCATAAATTAAAACATAGGCTTTAGCCAATATGGCAACAACAACAACAAAAATTGATAGTGTCTGCCTAAAGTCCAGCTTCAACAGTGATTGCAGTTTCCAGACATGGCTGTCATAAACGCCCTGATCTACTGAGTACACAGGTAAGGACGTAGTAGTACACTTGTGATATAATTGTGTCTCATTCTTGGCTTGGATTTTGAAAATATTGGCCCTAATTTATTGGATTATAGAAGTTATCTGGCCTGACGGGTACCAAACTATCATTCTTCCTCCTTTAGACACAATGACTGGCGACGAATTCCCAGTATGTCAGTATCCTCTGCTATCATATTTTTTCAAGGTTGGTAAGGCATCTCAGTGTCATGATTTGTGATCTTTCTTAGTGCCATGTGATGTTACTCATCTGGGGGAGGAAATCTTAATCATTCTCACTTACAGCAAGTCAAGTGTTCTGGGATAATGCTTTCAATATCGAGCGCTTCCAGTTACCCTTTTTGCAAATTCTGTGACCCTTTGGAACGAAGTGATTGGTCTCTGTGGCAGACCTTGTTTTCCAGAAATAGCCACAATGTTCCCGTCTCACCTACCTTTATGTTATCCTGCTGGCCCAAGAAGGTGGACAGAGGGCGAGGTTCCCTTAACGGCTGCAGCGTGACGGAAGGAATGCTGTGTGATTTCCAGATCGCCTACAGAAACAGCACACCCCCCACCCGGTTCTCCTGAGATCTCATTCATGACATCCAGTGGCCGTCCTGTGAGAAGGCCCTACTTACGCCATGAGACGAGCTGTGAGGAGCCATCATAACACAGAGAGAGTGCAGCCAGCAGCTCAGCTGAGGCCTTACCAACGGCCCCACTAGCACGTTAGTTACCGGGTAAGTCGCTCTAGAAACTTGCAAGCGGTTCTCCAGAAAAGCAGTAGCGTCCCCTTCAGCCTTCAGATCTGACTGAGGCCTCGGACATCATGAGACGGAAGTCATCCCCGCTGGGCCCTCATGGAATTCAAGACGTGCAGAAGCCCCGGTCACGGTCCAACAGCTGCCTCACGCCAAGGACAGACTCCCTGACCACAGTCAAGCAGCCGCTCCATGCCACCGTCCATCAAGGTGCTTTGCTGTGCGGAAATGGTGGCTGGCATCCTCTCCTTGCTAAACTGAACCTTGAGAGACTAGCATCTTTGTGCTGAATATATAAAGCGCCTGCTACAGCCAGACACAAAGGGGAAAAAGTCACTCCAACCTGAGGTAGATGATGAATGAAAGCAGCCTTTTGTCTAAGATCACAGAAAAGTCCCTTTCTTTGTTCTTCTGACCTTGAGGTCCTGCACTGGCTCCTGGTCCTGGGGGGATCTGTCCAGCACTTCTGCTTCCTGAATGAAAGCCACGCAACTGGGTGGAAGGAAATCCTGACTCAGCCTCCACCATGTGTTTCTAGGGTTGAACTCCTCCCCGCTTGGAGAGAAATCAAGACCCTTAGCCATCCTAACCCCATAGTGCACCGTAGTTTATCCAACACTAATACCACCACGGGGGGGGAAGATTCACCGTGCAACTAGGCCACTCAACTTATTCATGAACTACAACTTCTATTATCCCTTAACCACAGAGACATTGTAGAGTGTGTCCTTTCCGGAAAGCGGAAGTTGCATTCTCGACGTCTCTTGTTGCCTACATAGGTTCAAAGAAAAGTCTGAGCTATAAAATATGTTCAACTGCATAGCTCTGTCATGGTGACCATTGACAGGAAGAGACTTCTGTGCATGATAAAAATATTAAATGACTGGCAGGCACCCTTCCACATGAACAACTTCATAACTATAAGTTTTACTATTTCTGTGCAAGTAGTAAATTTTACCTTGTTTATTAAAATAACCAAAGCCAAATGACTGGAAGGTCATTTGGACAGAACAGGAAATTTGCTATTCATTCCATGTGTTCATGACCTCAAAAGGAGAAACTGGACACTAACAAATGGCGATTGTGGTTCAAATGCCCTAGAATTTGAATATTGTAAAGTTAGATTTGCAGCTTTTAATAAAGCTTATTTTTATTCTGCTTCAAGCATGATATTCATTTTTTTAATTAAGAAAGTAAGATACCAGCACAGATAGTCATTCAGATAACAAAGTATTAGAATAAATGTCATAGAAGATTCTAAAATCACACCATGACACAAGCAAAACTCACTCCACATGGGAAAAGATTATGGAATGTTTGCACTGATGTATTTATTGTTTCTTGTATCTATTGTGTTTTGCTTTTATTGAACAGTTTTGTAACCTACATTCCTTTAATAAGAAATTGTAAAGACCAAACTAAGTTTTGCATTTTCTAGCTAAATACATCTCTGTTCTATTTTACTGCGCATTCCTTTCGGCCCTACAGTCCGTACATGGCTCATATGTGTTCATATAAAGAGCAACGTATTTTACATTTTGACCTCTGTCTTGAAAAACGCTGCTATTTTGATTGGATTCCAAGTATTCAGCTTAGAAGGATCCAGCGGTAACCATGGTGACGGAAAGCAGAGTTCAAATCTTAGTAAGGTCATGTCATACTTTCCCACAGTGCAGAACTCACAGTCTAACACTAATCTGCTATCTAAAAATACATCGCAGGACAGTGCACTGTTTCCATTTATGGGAAAATATGACTGAATCAGTTAACTGATTTTTTTTTCCCCTTGCATGAAAAGAATCCCTAGCGGCTAAACTAAGAGATACAGATTTTGGATAGTGAGACGGCACAGGGAAAGGCAGGGCCTCGCCTCCGTGAACAGAAAGGGCTTTAATGAGAACGGAATACTGGGGGGTTGGAGGTGCGGTCCCATTGCCAGCCAATGAGCAAAGTATCAGGTACAGAGTTCGAGTCCTGATCTCAGAACAACAACAACAAAAGAAATGCTGTGTTTGGTGTCACTTCTGCTGTGTCTGCATGCGCAGTGGCAAAGCAGTGACTACAGCGTTTCTCCACGTGGAACGCCCCACACCGGCGACTGCCCAGCTGCTCGGCCTCGTCCCTCCGGGGCTCATAGCCAGGGAATGCCGGCGTCCTCATTCCCACCACAGAGTGTCTGTCTCGCCAGCCGACTGTGTACGCGGCGTGGCTCTGTCTGCAGCTCGGTGCCCCCGGCCACGTGTTGGAGACAAGCTCAAGATCTCCTCTCAGACCCACGTTTGTGATAAACCCAGGCTTATAATGAGGAGCTTTGTTCTGATTTGATCTTGGGGATTTATGGGTGGCAAATCCTGCATACCAAAAATGGCAAATGCTGTTGACTAAACACTTTGTGTAGAGGGAAGACTTTATGCTCTGGGTTCTTCACAATAAAATAATGCACTTGTGCTAAAATAATGGCAAATAGTGACGGAATAAAAATCTTAACTTTCTTGGTGGGGGCGGGGGAAGCCACCCATATGATTAAACACGCAGTTTTCTTACATAAACTAACTTGACTGGCTGGTTTTAACTCAGGCATTTGCAAGTTTGTTGTTTCATGCATAAATCTTAACGAAAGCTTGTACTATTTTTTTTTTTGCTCAATTCCTTAGATATCCCAAATTCCTATCACTAGTTCTTCCCACGTTCCTGTTCTGAGAGTAAACTAAAACTATTTCCCTCTCATCTTCATTGGCCATAACGATGTTTATCTCTGTGGCCTTCCTCAGCCCTTGCTTTCAAGCTTAGACTATCCAACTCTAGGTAATAATACCGACCTTGTTTTCTGTTCCCGGACTCTCCCTTTTTCTTCCAAGATACACAGGCTATGTGTAATCTCCCCCAACTCCTTACAGGGTTGAACGTTTTCAAAAGGTTCTATCTGCCACGTGTACAGACACACTCTACGGGTCACGCACAACAAAGACAGGTGAAATCGATTACCCAGCAACCCAGTGTGCAGATGCTGTAAAAGAATATGCATGCACACACACACGAGAGCACACGTGCAAGCAACATGCGCACACACGCAGTGTTGCCTCGCGAAGAGTTTGACACGTTAGAACACTTCTGTCGAGGATAAGGTAGACTATGGGCCAAGGGTGAACAAAACAGAAGACTAGAGATTCTTTTGCCCCTTCCCCAAAGGGGACTTGCGGTAAAAGAGAAACCGAAGCGACCATGGAGTGACTAGAAGAGAGGCTGTAGCCCGCGATGGCCAGCGGGAGCAGCCTTGAGAGAGACCACAAGCTGGTGGAAGTACACGACGGTGCAACTGAGATGCGGCGTCCTGAAAACAGCTGCTGCCCCACGGGGGTTCACAGAACAGAAAACAGTTCAGGGAGCCCCCCAGAGAGACGGATGAGGAACTGCGCGCCCCAAATGTCCACACCCCCATGCAAGCAAACGTGGGGAAGGGGTGGCTACAGAGGAAAATCTACACAGGTTGTAGAGCCAGGGACCCATCTGGGAGACCATCATGCAGCCTGAGATCGTCCCACGTGTCTCTCTGGGAGGAACTGCAGATTGTCAGAGTGGCTGAGTTTCAGTAGAAAGGGGTGCCGGGACTTGTAGGCAGTTTGAAAGGACAGCTTGCTTTCTGTAGCACCGACTGCATCGCAAGCAAGACGTGCACAGTGGTGATACCTCCGAAGGCCCAGCCAGTAATCCACGCAGCCTGGCCCAGAACTGTCTCGTACGTGCATGCACAACAGAACTACGCACACACCGTTTGCATTTCCAGTGCCCACAATTTACCCAAACATTAGAACCAACTCCTTTCTCTGCCGGGCCTGAGGGTAAGGCAGCTAATAAAAGACTTGGAACTTTAGGAGACGGTATTACTTAGAGAGGTACAACCGAGTCCTTTTCACTCTCTACTCAAAGTAAGATTAAATGATCATCAAATATCAGCAACCTGGTTTTCTAACCCGCTGGTGATACCATTTCTGTGTTTATTAGATTACAAACTGGCATTCCTCCACAGATCATGCTTTGAACTGAAGTAATCTAACATTTTGGTCACATTCTCCAGAAAGTAACTAGACGACATGAGGACTTCACGGTGAGGAAGGGGGAAGGATGGTATCTAGAGGTAGCAGCTGTCGAGGCTGAGATCTGAAGATCACAGTTCAAAGCCAACCCAGGCAGGACAGTTCCTGAGACACTTACCTTCAATAAACTACCCCCGATAAAAGCCGTAAGAGGAGCTCTGACTCAAGTCATTGAGTGCTAGCTTTGTGCAAAAGAAGTTCAGAGACAGCACCCATTCCCTGAGTTTAAGCCCCAAGACTGGTAGCCCCCAAAAAATAAGATAAATTACATAAATTATATTACACAATATGTAATACAGTATATACATATGTGATTTTACATTACATATTATGTTATGTGCAGTGTGATATTATTATATATAATCACTTTGTCATGGTTCTGATGAATGGCGGGAGTTCTGGCGTTGGTGGGTGTGGTTGTGACTGTGACTTTGATAGACTGTGGGGCTACACGATCGTCTATGAGTGTTGAAATCAGGGTCCGCGCGTGTCCACTCCCGGGGGAAATTAACCCATTGTGAGAGGCCAGTCACACCTCGCTTCCTTTCCCGACGTTCGTTTCCGTAGGAGCCGCTCTTTGGAGGGCTGGGATGCCACCTGTCACGCCCAGCGCGCCCTTGCCCCTTTTCCCTGAAGAGAAGGCGGACCATGCCAGCCTGAGAGCCAGGGCCGCGCCACTCCACTCCAGGGACAGCAGGCCCCCCCTCCCGTGGAACCCAGCCGCAACTGCTCTCCCGTGACCCCGGATGTACACAGGGAATGCCAAGGGGGGCAGGTGTCTGCAGCCTCGCTTGAGAGACAGCAGAGTGAACCTTTATCACAGGCATTGACCCCGCGTTTACAGAGAGCGCAGTCTCCTCCCTGCTGGCTTCACGGCGGGCTGGTACCAAGGTGAGCGGCGGAGTGGAGGAGGTAAAAATAAAGCTGCTCGTGAAAGGACAAGTCCAGACCATCAGGGATTATTTTCAAAACTCAAAAGAAGAACTATAAAGAGCCCACGTGCGGCGCACAGGCTGCGTGTGTGGAGGGAAGGTGACGGAGATCGCTTGTGGAAGGAGGACTTGCGTCTCGGAGGAGCACCGGCTGGAAGAGCCCGTGAGAGAAGGCGGAGCTGGACGACGGAGCTAGGAAACGATCGGGGTGCTCAGGGCAGGAGGGAGAGGATCACTATTTTCCTAACAACCAGTATCAGGAAAGATCACTTCCTCCTTCCCCCGTAAAAAACATTTGAGGAACCAGGATTTCTGTGCTCTGGTTGCTCTTAGGTTTTCAGTATAAGTAGCAAACAGTCGAAACGACCTTTTTATCACACAGCCACCCTGTCCGTAACTCCTCCATGCTGGAAGAAGATTGCCCGTCCCTTATAAAGAGGAAGCTTACACGCTTAGGAGCTTACCTGCCGTGGTTTGAAGAGTCGAAAGTCCTCTCTTCCTCACTTGGTGGAAGACAGACCAGGTTTGGGCTCTGACCTCCTGGTTTTACCACTGTGGAAAACAAAGGCTCCGAAGCACCAGCAATGGTAGGTTTTCAGTAAGAACACGAGGAACGACACACGGCTTATAGATACTACACATTCTTTTTGTCTTGAGACATAACTGAAAGTAAATACGCTTTGGGGCTCATCACATCTGTGTATCAACTCAGAGATGATGTCTGAATCCATATTCTAAATTAAAAGGCTACCATCTCAATTTTTGTCAGTCAATGGCATTGTAGCAGGACAGCTTCCAAAAGATAGCTGGGCATAAAGGGCATTGGTATGCAAAGGTAATTGTGTATATTCGCCCTCCGTCTCCAGAATCTATTCCTCAGACTTTCTTTTTCAACCAGCTTATTGAAATCCTATCAGGGTCTGCTCACTGGATCCCTGAGAGGATCTTATTCAAAACATACAGGAAAACTGTGGTAAGTTTCACTCCTGTGAGTAAGCCATCCCCACGTCCGAAAAACTCAAACGCTATCCTAAAAGACAGATGTAAGAACTAAGCCGTGAGAGAGAAGAGGGAGGAGAGAGGAGGGAAGAGGAGGGAAGAGGAGCGGGGATAAGGGAGGGGAGAAAGAGAGAAGAGAGGGAAGGGGAGTAAGAGGGGAGGGGAAGGAAGACATGAGAGAGAAGGAGGGAGGGACGAATGAGCATCTACCGTCCAGGGGGAGCCATTTCCTGCACGATGTCACATTTCAGAAATCTGGCCACAGGCACACTTCAGATGATAAAAAATGGCCACACGACAAAGAACCCAAGGCTGGAAGGTAACGCTTTCAAACTAAATATTCATTGTTTCGGTTATCTCCGGAAGATGGATCGGGGTTGATTACGGTGCCTTGGACAAGGGGGAGTCATAACGTCTCACAGGGGATGAACGCCCAACCACAGAGGGGGTGAGAACAACGCGAAGGCCGTCTGCCGCTCCTTCCTGGGACCCCAGACCCTTACTTCAAAGGGCCCTTGAGCGACTTGTCCGCCCGCCGCCCCTGTCCCAGGCAACTCGGATCTGGAAGAAAGAAAGAAGGAAAGAAACGGACTTGAAATGCCGTGGGGAAATGCCTGCCTTGGATGAGTGTCTAACCAGCTAGACGCTCAGGAAACAGCGGTGGAGTGACTCGCAGAATGCTGTCCTGGAAGACATCAACTTGGGCTTCTGGTCTGAGGACTCTCCTGACTGTCGGACCATTCCTTCTTTACTTATTTTTCTTTTCGCTGGCACTGGTTTGAACCGAGAGCCCCACGCTCTCCCACCTTGGCTGGCGCTGTACCGCTCTAGCCATGTCTCCAGTCCTTTTTCTGGTTGTCTTGTGGAATCTCCAGTCCTCGTTGGCTCCAAGCTGTGACCCTCTGGAGCTCAGCCTCCCGAGGGGCAGGGATTGTAGCCGGAGCCATCGGTGCCCCTTCGGTCTCGTTAATTCTGACTCTCAAGTTCTGCGCGAAGGCAGAAGGCAGGGGGAGATACGCGAGCCGGAAAACGGTTAATAACAGCCCTCGAATCAAAGTAACATGGATAACAACGCTGGAGAGGCTGTGATTGGGTATGAAAGACAGAACCTATCAAATCGTTTGCTATTCTTTTAACCCTTATTAGAAAGTAGTACAAGAAGAAATCCTGTACTTTAGAAATAAGATTACACTTTATTCAAACTCCTATCAGGATCAATTCTCAGAAAAGTCCACCAGGACGCTTCATTCCACAGGGTTGATTTGATCAAGAAAGCGGTTCTAACCAAAGAGGGGCCTGGTTTTATGTTGACAGTGTATGCTATGGAGCTTAGACTGCAGACCCTCAAGGAAACAAAACACTTAAACTTTCATCATTAAGCTTACGTGAGGACTCCGTGTTTTTAGCAACGCGCCCTTGAAGATTCTATAAAGCAACCCAGACGACGTTATTATAACCCCGTAGCAGGGGTATTCATCACATCAAAAGCTGGTTGGAAACGAGCTCGTCTGTGTGGCCTCCAAAATCGGCGATTGTGAAGACCACAAGGAGCAGCTGCAGCTGGCGGGTTCACTGGGGTGTCTTCCTGTCACATGGGAAGGGGTAGCGTTTCCCCACCTCAGGGTCCTCAGCCCCGTGCTCCACCCAGACCTGAACTCCTCCCTGCCCCTCCTGCCTCCCCTCCATCCCCAGAGTCACACAAAATAACCACCTGCATGAGGTGCCCGCGCCATGTAGCTCCCTCTCGCGTGGGAGCTATGGCCCCACTAATAAACCTCCTTACAGACCTTCTTCCCCTGTCCGTGACTATCTCCGCATGGTCCCCGGGGATGGCTGGATGGGCTCGTTCAGGAAGAGGCAGAGGGAACTGCCTACGGAACACCCACACCTGTAATTGTAGCTACTCAGGAGGCTGGGATCTGAGGATTACAGTTTGAAGCCAGCCTGGCAGGAAAGTCCATGAGACCATTATTGCCAATTGACCAGCAAAAAGCCAGAATTGGAGCTGTGGTTCAAGTGGTAGAGTGCCAGCCTTCAGCAAAACAGCTGAGGGACAGTTCCCAGGCCCTGAATTCAAGCCCCAGTACTGGCAGGAAGGAAGGGGGGGAGGGAGAGGAATAGGGAAGGATGGGGGGGAGGGAGGGGAAGGAAAGGAAGGAGAAGGAAAACCGGGGAAAGGAAAGGGAAAAAAGAAAAAGTATTTTGGATGGGTAAGGAAAAAAGTATGTCCAAAAAGTAAAACATGAAACATAAGATGTCTTAGTATAAACCATAAATGCACTCAGAAACGATTAATAGAAGAGTCATTGCAGGTCACAGTAACTAGGGGGGCTTCATGGTAAGATGGAAGGTAGATTTGGAAAGATCAGACACAGACGGCTAGGAATATGGCTTAGTGGTAGAGTGCTTGCCTCGCATACATGAAGCCCTGGGTTCAATTCCTCAGCACCACATAGATAGAAAAAGCCAGAAGTGGCGCTGGGGCTCAAGTGGCAGAGTGCTAGCCTTGAGCAAAAGAAGCCAAGGACAGTGCTCAGGCCATGAGTTCAAGCCCCAAGACTGGCAAAAAGGAAAAAAAAAAAAAAAAGATCAGATGCAGAAAGACATTAGGAGAGAACCCTTCAGACTTTCATCAAGAGAACAGCTTGAATTAAGACATGGAAATGGAAAACCAGGCTGTGTTTTATACATACGTACATCCATCAGTACCAGCTACTGTGTTTGCAGTTGTGGAGATTCTCCTAGGTCTGCCACTACGTCACACCCAGAAGACTCTGGGCGAATTTATAAATAGTCAAACCAGCTGGAATTCCACCTGCCACTTAAAAGGAGCCTCCATGAATATCAGACTCGAGTGCCATTCAACTAGAGCAACTTAGAGCCATAGCACAAACGTTCTTACTAACAGCTGAGGATTTGCTATGTAGGATCAATATCCTGGTAATCCTGCTGATTGACTGGAAGGTTTCTCCAACAAGTCTCCATAATACTCTCTTGTTGGAGAATTCAGATGCAAATACCAAAGGCAACTGCTAGATGGGGGCCTCTCTAGAGACCACAGTCACCTGCTCACTAAGAATCAGATCTTCATAAAGAAAATGCAAGTCCTTAACACCAAAACTCAGCCATTTCTGACTCTACATACCTGCTTTACAGAACCTTAGGCTTCTAAATAGGCTTCTTGCAATGTTGCATAAGGAGACAAGTAGACGATGCAGCAATCATCGCTGAGAACTTTCATAAATCAGCAAATTCGAGTGGAAACAGAATTCTCTAAATTACAAGTTAGAAGATAATCATAGAACTAGGTCCTGACCTTTCCCATAAAAACAACCATCCTCTTGCCCACCCCACTCTTCTCCAATTTACAGTAATGGAATCCACATGCAAGAAGTCACCTTGTGCTTGTGAACCAAACCCTGCACTCGCCTTTCTATCACAAAAGCCATTTGTTCTTCTGAACCATCCCGTTAGGATCGCATTACACACTGAAGCATTCAAAAGGGGGCCCAAGCTCAGACCTCCTGCTGAAAACTTAAGCCGTCATTTGTTCGGCAGAAAAATCAATCAGAAACGCATTTGGAACAATAGTGTGCTGCCTGGAATTACACCGAGCTGGGGAAATAAAAATAAAAACCAACCCGGAGGCAGAACTCCAATGCCTGGAGATACCTCCATCAACGTAGACAGGGTGGCTTGATTTATTCAGACGCATTTGCCTAATAGAAATAGCCCCGTGCCAAGTCTCAGGTTTACATACAGTTATAACAAAGCATTTCCTAAGAAGGGCCAGAAGGTACTCTGCGCCTCTGTAGGAGCCAGTAACTTAAAAATTGTTATAGATTACTTTCCCTAGCTCACATTCCTCCCCTTGGGTCTTACAGGAGCCAGCAGAGACGGTGCTACAGTGTGGGTGATTTATCATCTTTCGGAAATGCTCATGGAAGCTACACGGGCATAGCGGGCATAGCGGGCATTGCCAAAGTCACATGGTAGCGCCTTGCGGAGCATACGAGAGGCAGGCAAAGCTCCCGAGCCACCCCCCCCCCTTCACCTCGGTCTCTACATCCTGCCCATGCCCCCCCCCCGCCCCGTGTTCTTCCCAAAACGGGGACGGAACTGGTTAGAATGCAGTGCCAACGAAGTTCACCTTCGGTCTAGGAAGAGTAACAGTACTTAAAAATAATAACGGATAACAGCAAGGCCCTGGTGCCTCACGCCTGTGATCCTAGTTACTCAGCAGCTGAGATGTAAGGGTCACAGTTGGAAGCCAGCTTGGGCAGGAGAGTCCATGAGACTCCTATCTCCACTAAACAACAACAACAAGCTGGACTCAAGCTGTGGCTCAAGTTGGCAGAGTGCTAGCCTTGAGCAAAAGCTGGGGGACAGTGCCCAGGCCCAGAATTCAAGCCCCAGGACTGGCACAATAATAATAATAATAATAATAATAATAGCTAGCATTTTGGAGCACTGTCATGGGCCCGACAACAAGCTTGATAGGCTGCTACACCCTCTGCACAAGACAGGGCTCGAGTTCGACTGAGCAGCCGGATGAAGAGCGGTAAATCCCACCCACAACCTTGACCGGATGCTCCGGGGTCTGAAGCCGGGCTGTGCCCAGCGGTCCGTGGGCAGCCGCGGGCCCCGCAGAGCGCGCCGCCTCTCCCCGCCGCCCACCACGGCCACACGCCTCTGTCTGCTTCGCTGGGCCGCAGGAAGCTCAGGTGCGTTTGTCTGGGCGCCCCTTCCCTCACCGCGAAGCTCTGAGCGCTGCCATGACAATCTGCAAAGGCGTTCATGCCTGGGGAAGGGGCTGGGACTCAGCGCGGGGAAGAGCACCTGCCCGGCTGAGTGCAAGGCCCTCGGCGGCCCTCGGCTCTGAAAGGACACGTATTCACACGTGCGCGTGTATCCACACGAACGGCTGGGAGAGAAGAGGCGTCGCCACCCAACCGCTGCGAAAGGGAGGCACCGAAAAGTTGCCAGAGTAAAAGCTTTCCGCGCTCGCCCAGCCGCCCTGTTGAGAGGAGGCGCCACTGGTGACTCCAACGGGAAACGAGGTGTTTCATTGCACCGTTCTGTGTCTCTTGTTTTCCTTTCTTCTTCCTTTGTCTTTGCTCTTCCTCCTGTCCCCCCACCCTCGGCACTGTCTCTGGTTTCTGTACCCTGTGTCTGGCATGTCAGTTGATCTGATTTGGGGTAGGGGAAGGGGACCCACAGAAACAGTGAGGCAAAGGATGAACCAGTTCAGCAGTGACCCGCACTGGACACTGCGTTAGAAGTGAACTCTACGGCGTGGGGGGTCGGGAGGACGAGGAGGGAAAAAAACCTGGAGAGAATGAGGGAGGGGAGACGCTGTTCAAAATGAAATGCACTCCTTACCCGAGTCACGTGACCAAGCCCTCTGTCCATCGCCTTGACGACTTAAAGAAACACAAGGAGGGAAACAGCGGGCTGTCAAATGCGTCTGGGTTTTGGAGGGAAGCTCCTCCGTGCTCCTTCAGTTCATCACCCTGAATGTCTCCGTGTTCCCTCCTCAGCAACTTCACTCTTGAGATCCCTAGCTCACTCATATTCTGCGTTTGCTGACGGTGAACTCTGCAAATACAAGTCTGGGGTTCGTGTGGGGTTCATGTCATTTTTTTCCTTAAGAAAAGTTGACCAGCCAAGCACTGGTGGCTCACACCTAGAATCCTAGCAACTTGAGAGGCTGAGATCTGAGGACTGAGGTTCTAAGCCAGCCTGGGCAGGAAAGTCTGTAATACTTTTATCTCCAATTAATCACCAAAAAGCTACAAGTGGAGCTGTGGCTAAGGAGGTAAGCATTAACTTTGCGCACAAAAGTTCAGGGACCAGTGTCCAGGCCCTGAGTTCAAGCCCAGGGGCCAGCACAAATGAAGAGGAGAAGAGGGTTTTTACATTTAAAGTTTTTAAATTATAAAAACAGTGCAATCTTCTTCCAGTTCAAAAGCTTGACCCAACAGGATTATCATACAGAGACTACGATATTTAAGGTTTAGAGTTGTTCAATGCAACGGGAGCACATCAAGGACTTCTATTTACTTCTGATTCATCCCACACGTCGGGAATAGAAGAAAACTAGGGAGAGTTGCAAGGAACAGGACGCGGAGTTAGCTCTCACCAGGAAAACGTTTCCCTACTCTGTGCACAGAGAAATTTCAAGTCTATGTATGCACTTACTCATCTTCTCCATTAAAGGATACTTTAGAAAGGCAATGGGAATCAATACAGAGCTAACTCTAAAAATAATCAAGATAAATATGTTTATTTATACATGTGGATGTCTTTTAGGTTAACATATGTCTTCTGTACTTATATCATTTATGTATATATAACTTCAGAAACAAGGCGAGTATTTCAAGACCTTGATAGCCGGTGTTAGCAATTCAAAGCTAAGTCCAGTCGGGTCTGCATTCTACATGATTGACACCTGCCAAAACCTGATGTGGTGCCAATCTCTTGCCCAGTTTGCTGAAATCCGGGTCATCCTGCCAAGACAGAAGGGAAACTGGAATTAGAACATATTCGTTCTTCTTCCCCGGAACCACTCCCCGGTTTACAGAGGTAAAATTCCAGAGCTCTTATTCCAGAGAAGAAGACCACTAGAGGTAGCTCGATGCTCCTGAGAGCCAAGAGGCATCTGCCGCTGCACAGTACTTCCAGACGGCACACTGGGGAGCTCACACTAGGGAGTTCTCATTCGAGGACTGATTCCCCTAAGAGACGTTCATCATCTGATTCTAGTAATCATATACAGGCACCCCAACCCCCCACCCCCCACCCCACCCCACGACGGCCCTCTGCGGTTCCCTCATCCGCTCCCTGTATTGGGTAACCAGCACTGCCTCTAACGCCCCTCATTGTACCAGTGCCATTGCCCTCATCATTCTGACGGGAAATCCGCTGTCACTCTTATCTTTACTCTTCTGTACTTCACGTCTTTTTCTGGTTGTGTTTGTCTTTGCGATTGGTTTTTGAGAAATTTTATCCTGTGCCTTGACATGGCTTTCTTCATTTTTCTTGTGCTTAGAGCTCACTTACAGTTTCTTTTATTAAATTCAGAGAATTTCAGCAATCATTTCTTCAAAGTTTCCCTGTCCTCCCTAACTCTGTATTTTCTCTTCTTTGAGCTACTAATTACATGGATATTCCTTGGTTGAACATAGATAGCTCTCTGGTCCTCTTTTGATGTAAAATAATCCTGTTCTGTCTACTTTCATTACAGATAGTTTCTGCTGCTGCCTTTTCAAACTCATTTGTCTTTTGCTCTCATCTATAATTTGCCACTGATACCATATATGGCATACTTTATCTCAAGTATTGTATTTTTCATCTCTACAAGTTCAGCATGGTATGTTATTTATATAAATATATGTACATATATATAACTTTTTTCTTGTAGAAGACATAAACTATAGTTATAACACACACACACACACACACACACACACACACACACACACACACACACACACACGCCATGTCTCCAGAATGACATAATGAGAAGCAGATAGGAACAATCATTTTCTATGAGGGACAGGCTCACCCTACAGGTAAAAGACACACACAAAAAATAACAATGATATTCTGTGCTCTTGTACAGGAGAAAGAAGCAGAGGCTTCTTTTCCAAACTTTCAGAAATCCTTTAACCTTTTGGAATATAAATAAATCTCTCCAGAGAAGAGAGAACCCCCGTGTCTCCAGTTCTGCAATTCAGAGATTCCTCCAAGCCTAGGCCTCATCCTCTCTTAGGGCATAAACCTGTATTTCTGAGGTTAAATAAATGTCTTGGGTGTTCCCACTATCTATGGAGTTGTCAATTGTCTTATAAATTTGTTGTCAGGTCAGATTCCAAGTTCTAGGAAAAAAAATATTCAAGGAAGCTCCAACTATGAAGAAACAGAAATGATCACTCCTCCATCCCACTTCCTCCCTGGGCCATGACCTGGAGACAGGCGTCTCAACCTGCGCGCTCCCCACCTCTCGGAATCACGGCCCTCGCAACCTGATATTGAGGGTCCTGAAAACCTTCCTTCGGGTCTGTCGGTTATTCCAGACACGAGGGGAAATTTAGCTTCTGTGATTCTATCTTGAGAGGAAGCCAAGATCTTGAGCTGCTTCTTATCTCTCGGCCTTTGCCCTGGTCCGCCCTTCTGTTTCATAAACCCTCACCACCCTCACCACCGGCCCCTGATTGCCACCCACCTGCTAGTCTTTGCCTCTTTCAAGGCTCAGCTCAGGATGCTAACCTGTGTGTACGGCTCTCCACATTCCCACGCACATCTAAGTGGCTGTAGAAGACATTTCTGGTTCCTGCCAACTGAGCATCCTGCTTCCCTCCTCCCATGTAACCGTGGCCTAGCTGGGCTTCCCCTCTTCCTGTATGCATCCCTGGTCTCTGAGAATGGCTGACCTCCCCATCCCCACCTACAGGTATTCATGGTCATTCCATTCTTGGTGGTGATCGGCTGAGGGTGTGCACCTGCCCCGTCTCTGGCCTATCAGAGGAAAGAGACTGGTGGCTGGATTATTAACAGAAGTGCCTGCCTTCCGGTGGAGGCATAGAGAAAGAACTTATTTTCCTTCCTCTTCTGAGCATGTAGTATCTTCATGTATTTGGGTGTCATCCCTCCCTGTTAGCGACTACGAGTGCAGCCAACACTTGGCGAAATGGGAAGAACCTGGGTCACGGTGGGTATCAGCGAGCGGCAGGAACTCGATTCTCCATGGTGTGCAATTGTGGAAAGCAACTTGAGGTGGACTTTTGGCCAAAACATCCCCACTTGAGGGGTCGGTTCTTCAGCGCCGCCTGGCACACGAGTCTTCCTCCATCTGAACCCAGCCCCGGTCTCTCCGGAGCCCAGGAGTGCAGGGCAGCTTTACTCTCTCAAATCAGCCTGAAGGGAGACAGGCATGGTGGTTGTGCCACATGATGGCTTTTCATCTTCCCGGAAGGCTGTGAATTTCCTAGTAGGTTGGCTTTGAGGTGGGTGGCGGGGTTTGTTTGTCGGGCAGTACTCAAGTTTGCACTTCGGGCCTCACGCTTGTTAGACAGGTATTATACCTCAGGAACTAGACTGTCAGCCCTTTTTGCTTTGGTCATTCTTGAGATGGCATCTCTTTTCTTTTTATTTTTCTCCCAGATAGCTTGAACTATAGTCTTCCTATTTATGCTTCCTGCTATAACTTAGGATAGTAAGCATGCTTGTCTTCACCCAGTCTTTTATTGGTTAAAATAGGAGCCTTGGCCTGGGAATGTGGCCTAGTGGTAGAGTGCTGGCCTCGCATGCATGAAGCCTGAGTTCCATTCCTCAGCACCACATACATAGAGAAAAAGTCAGAAGTGGCGCTGTGGTTCACGTGGTAGAGTGCTAGCCTTGAGCAGAAAGAAGCCAAGGACAGTGCTCAAGCTCTGAGTTCAAGCCCAAGACTGGCAAAAAAAAAAAAAAAGATAGGAGCCTTGCAAACTTTTGCTTAGGCTGGCCTAGAACTGTGCTCCTCAGATCTGAGCCTCTGAATAGCTAAGATTACAAGCATGAGCACCCGTGCCCGGCTTCTGTTGCTCCCATGAATGATAGCTAATGTTCATGCAGATGCTAAATGCTGCATCTTATGGAAGCGTCTCGATCTCTTTAGGCAGCAGATACTGTGACAGGATTGGAAAAGTCCAGTCTTGTGGATTTGCAGCTAGGGAGTCACAGAACCAAGACTTCACTCTTAGTCTCTTAACCACTAGATGCTTTTCCTAAGGAAATGAGCTCAGGTAACTAATCTATCTACAGATGTCTCCCTCTAGATTTTTTTTCATATGTGCATATATAATGTGGGTGACTCAGACTGAATTGAGTTGACTTCAATTCAGTGCGATTTTAGGAAGTAGACAGAACTGTTATTTCTGACATTCACATGCTCATCAAGGATCCTGTCAGAGCCAACTATAATTTCTTCATAAAAAATAAATTGATACTTCAAAAATATAACCTATTCCTTCTGAATAGAGTCTGAGGCCTCTGCTAATGAGATCGACTCACTAAGTTCCAAAATCCTTCAAATAATTCACGTCATGTTCAAATGATCCATTTATTCTCTCTTCTACTTTGTCGTGGAACTCATAAGTATTTCAGCAACTCACATATAATTCCACATTTGTTTCCCTTTGCAAAGCCAGGTAAGATGTCTGGGCACCCAATAAATATTAATTAGTGAAGATGATAAAGGTTAATTTGTTAAGTTTCTTCTTCCTAATTGCTTTTGAAGACTCTTGGCACCATTTCTCATTTGGATTGAAAGCTTTGGAAAAGCACATTTCAAATTTATATATCCTTAATCCACTTGGCCAGATACTGCTGTCTCCCTTTGTTCAAAAGGCTTTGCCGTCATGACTTGCATAGTAACAGTGGTAGGAAGTGGTAGAACGGCCTCTGCAAACCCTGATACATTGAACTGCAGAAAACAGGAAGAACCACAAGAACCATCTGTTCTGGGGCCATCTTCCCTGCCTCTTTTTCCTTCCATTGGGACAGGAGAACACAGGGTTGTGTAAACCAATTTCTAATGACAAAGTTAGAAGATATGCTTTCTTGTTGCTAGTCCTGGGGCTTGAACTCGGGGCATGGGCACTGTCCCGTGCCCTGAGCTTTTTTGCTCAAGACTAATGCTCTACCACTTGAGCCACAGCTCTACTTCCAGCTTTTTTTTTCTTGTCAGTCACAGGGCTTGAACTCTGGACCTGAGTGCTGTTGCTGAGCTCTTCAGCTCAAGGCCAGAGCTCTGTTACTTGAGCCACGGCACCACTTCCGGTTTTCTGGTGGTTAACTGGAGATAAGAGTCTCAAGTACTTTCCTGCCCTGGCTGGCTTTGAACCACAATTCTCAGATCTCAGCCCCCCGAGGAGCTAGGATTACAGATGTGAGCCCCCCACAGGGAGCATCTATCTCCATTTGCATCAGGCCCTTCTCCTCAAACAGTTGGCTTCTAACACATGGATCGTGGTTTTTGTCATCCCTACCTGCTAGCTTTTTGTTTCTGTGTTGGCTTGCTATTTTTGATACTGTGCCTGGGTTTGAACTCGGCGCCTTGTACTCCATCCTCTGCGGCTCTGCGTTGACGTTTGTGCTCCCAGTAAGCAAGATAACAGCAGACGGCCGGCAGAAGGTTTGAAGTAACTGACTCACCTTTCAACTGAGAGAGGACATGAGCTCTGGCACCGGGTCGGGATGACACTTTGGGCTATGAGGCGAGGTGAGAAGTTCTAGGAAACGGCTACCTTTTGGTGCCTGAAGGAAATTCAGCTCGAATTTCCTCAAGAATACAACGGATTGACCAAAGCAAATCCCAAATCCCAAAGGGTCTCAAACCAAGGACGTGTATCCGATTAGCACTGAAAGTCCGCCTTTAACTTGGGAAGATACAGTTCTGATCTTAAATAGAGCTAATTCCTTTGATCTGTGAAATGGCGTAGAACTGGCTGCATCCAAGGCCTGCTTGCTCTCCTGCTTCCCTCCGTCTGGGCGGGAGTTCGCAGGGATTAGAGCCCCATTAGACGGTGAGAAACGCGCCCTTCCTATCCCAAGAGGCAACGAAAGGGGGTCCAAAAACTTAAATTCTACTCGATAGCCATCCTGGGTCAGGCAACGCAGGAGCCCAGTGGGCTTTCTGACCCACGGATTCTCATGTGCAAAACGAGGGCCAGAATTCGTGCGTGCAGGCAGGAGGACGCGCACAGCCCTTTGTAAACTCTGGGAGGTGACGTAAGCGCCAGGGGCCATTTGTGGGGTGACCCAGGCAGTTTTCCGAAGCACTACGCGTTGACCTCGCCAAGTCGGGGCGTGCGTGCTGGTGAGTCAGCGTCGCTGAGCCGGGGAAGAAGAGGTGTGCAGTCGACAGGGCGCGTGCTGTGACCCTGACAAGACGGCGCGAAGCGTCTGCAAGGCCTGAGACACACCCTCCTGCGGCTTCGGAGAGGAGCGGCCTGCGCTGACTCAACCAAGGCAAAAACAACGTCGACCGAAAGTACAAAGGAAATAAGCGGTTTCAAGAATCCCAGCGATGGCTCACACTCAAGAAACGCTCACAGCCAAGCAGCGGTGCCTCAGGCCTGGAGCCCGAGCTGCTCAGGACACTGAGATCGGAGGGTCCCAGTCCAAAGTCGGTCCAGAGGGGAGACTCTCCTCGGTGAGACGCTTCTCTCCCACTACCCACGAAGAAGCCGGAAGTGGCGCTACGGCTCAAGGGGTGGAGTGCTAGCCTTGAGCGGGAAAAAGTGCAGAAACAGTGCCAAGGCCCTGAGTTCAAGCCCCAGGACTAGCACAAAACAATAACGACAACAAAGATAGTAAAAGAAATGTTTACAATGGCCAACTAGCATGCTAAGTGCTTTATTTGCTTTATCTAACTTAGTTCTTCCGCGAAGTACTCACTAGTGGCAAGAGTAACATCACTTTACAAGGAAGTTTGTGAAATCTAAGAAAGTTGCCCAGGATTATAGAGAATAGTCGCTGAGATTGGAACGCATACTTTTAGCCTGGTCTGTCTCTGTTCTTTCTTTTCTTTTTCTCTTCTTTCTTTCCTTCTCCCTTCCTTCCTTTCTTTCACTCTTTTGTTCTTTCTTTCTTTCCTTCCTCCTCCTCCTGCCTCTCAGCCTGAGCTGTTTTGCTCAAGGCTAGTCCTCTACCACTTGAGCCACAGCTCTGTTTCTGACTCTTTTGGAGGTTAATTTGAGATACAAGGAGGATGCTAAGCGAAATGAACTCCATGTTATGGAAATAAGTGGTTTGTCATTGCTGTTATTTTCACTATATCATGCAAAATTATGCCTTTTTCTTTTGTCTTTCTTCCCCATGGTTTTACCCCTGGTGTCACTGTTACTGATTTTGGTACCCTGGGTATTGTATATATGTGTATTGGAACTAGGGAAGGTAAAGGGAACATCAAAATGGAGAGACAAGGGATAAAAGACAAACCAATGCAACAGCAATACTCACAAAACTATATGGTGTAAACCAACTGCACAACTCGTGACAGGAGATGGGGAGAGGGAAGGTAGGAGAAAAATGAGGGAGGAGGTAAGAAGTTGGATAAGAAATGTACTCACTGCCTTACCTATGAAACTGTAACCCTCTGTACATCACTTGGATAATAATTTTTTAAGGCTAAAAAAAAAAAAAAGGTTTTTTCCTTCAATTAGAAAAAGTCTCAGGGACTTACCTGCTGGCTTTGAACAAGATTCTCAGATTGGGCCTCTTGAGTAGCTAGGATGACAGGCAAGAGCCACCAGCCCTCCACCGTCCTCTCTCAACATCTAGATAAAGTGAGTGTTTGGAGACTGTAAATCCCTAAGCTTCTTATTTCCCTGAGGCAAGGAGAAGGAAGGGCCCTTACAGATTTACTGATGCTGCCTCTGGCTTTACTCTGTCTCTTAAAGAAAACCTGCACGGGAGATGAAAACCAACTTTATTCAGGGAGTATAGAAGAGTGGAAAGAGACCGCGGGGGAGACCTGGGCTCGGTTATCACTGCCGTAGACAAGGACGAGGCGGCCGCGGGTGGAATCTACTTGGAGGAAACTCAAGGGGGTAGGGCATTTTAATCCGATAGCAAAGGTGGTGTTCTGGGGAACAAAATTCTTGCTACAACATTTATTTTCTTTTTATCTGTATTTTTATGATTATCTTTAGGTAGCTGTACAAAGGGGTTGCCACTTACCAAAGCAGTTTATGACTTCAATATATGTTGATCCATGTCATCCCTTTCAACATTCTCATCTGACCTCCCAGCTCCCTCTCTTCTCTTACTCTGCTTAATTCTGCAGGATACACATTGGGTTCTTGTCTGCATTTTCCCCTCTTCTCACCTCCATGAGTCTCCCCCTTTCCCCTGACCTCACCCCGTCCCATTCTAGTACCTGCTTCCTGGTGTTTTGTTTTGCCGAACTTTAACTTTGTCCTTCGAAGGGATTACTGCTTGAGAGCCCCCTTAAGCTTACAGTATAATTCCTTTACACACACGTACACACCACCTGCCATGTTTACTTATGAGTTTGTATGCTAAATCTAGTTTCCACACACAACGAACTATTCTTTTGAGGCCAAATCTCAAGCACCAATCCTAGTTGCACTGTTATGCCCAAGTCGCGAGAAGACCACCAAGAAGACCACCGAGAGCCAGACGTTCCGAAATGCAAAAGCAAGGCTTTATTCAAGCGGGCCGCAGCTCGGGCCTCGTCCTACCCACCGACACAGCGGAGGTTAGGAGGAAGCCCCGAGCTGAGATTTCACAGGGCTTATAAAGGCAAAAAAGTTACAGCCATCAGGTGTTCAAGCAAGATTAGGATACGGGTACAAATCTGATTGGCTCAGGGCTCGAGGTATTTCAGGGCGGTTAGAGTTAAGCATTCCCAGGCGGTTAGAGTTAAGCAGGGAGTTTCCTGACCGGCTGGGCCTTAATAAGCTTGTTCTGCTAGCCGGGATAATTGGTGGCCTGGGTTACTCATAGTTTAAACAGACAACAAAATGGGGGCTGCCTGAAAACGAGGTTTACTTTAACTCTTCAGCACAAGGGCCCAGAGGAGCCTGTCTAGTGTTTGGTCTAGGACAGAATCTTTATTGTGTTTGATTTTTTTTTTCTGTTTGGGATCATATCAACACAGAAATATTTTCAACCTGCAATTAATTTCTACCCGAAGATTTTTTTTTTCGAGAGATATTGCTTACATCCCAATAGAAGAAACAACTTGCAACTGAATTATAAGCAACCCTACTTCTCAAAGACCTTTGGCAATTTCTCCAACCTAGACTCCAGCCTCTGCCACATGGCCAAGTAGTCCTCTCTCTATACACACACACACACACACACACACACACACACACACACACACACAGAGCTCAATTTCTCATGCATTCTCCACTGGATCTTTTGCTTCCTCAGTGTCTCCCACCCTGTAGGATCTCACCTTCCCCCAAGTGATTCACCAAATCACGCATTTCTCTAACCAATGAGAGCTCCCTCCTTGGGCAAAATTGTTCGGGTGTGGGTGACAGTCAAAGGAGGAAGATTGGAAGGAGATGGTCTAAGCAGGTAAGTATAGTCAAAGTTCTCTGTACACATGTATGAAAGCAGAACAATCAAATACGATCTCAGGAGGGAAGCAGGGTACAAACCAGGGAGACGGATAGAGGGGTGAGTTTGATCTGGGTGTATTGTAGCACATATGAAAATGTCACATTGTAACCCCTTTGTACAAAAATATATGCTGACAAAAATAGGAAAGAGCCTACAGATTTTAAAGATTGAGTAATATAGACTAATAATATCCATGCATGGCTCTTTGTAAAGTTAGGTATTGTTTTGTAGAGCTGTTAACCATATGTACTTATTATTAATGTCTTTGTGCACACACTAGGTTGTGCCTGTAAATGTGTTTCATATTGTATTCAACACTCTTGTGAGAAGTTTGAAAGCCAATGATTTAAGGAGCAAGATAAGCTTTCTGGGTACAGCAAACAGAAATGGTAAAAAAAATCTCTAAGCTAGGAATAAGTAATTCATAACCATTTTCTTTTTCAATTTAACTTATCAAAGAAGCTCAATGGCAAAGATTAAAAAGTAAATGGCACGGGATTGCTATGTCTATGTAATAAATTATTCCAAAAAAAATAACAAAGAGGATATTTTCACCGTGGTGTGCATGCACTTCACGTATACGTATGTGTTCCCGGGAGGTAGAGAGAGGGGAATGGCAGTGCACCGGACCACACTGGGTTTTGGTTATTTGAACTCTTGTACTGGGGCCTGGGAATATGGCCTAGTGGCAAGAGTGCTCGCCTCGTATACATGAGGCCCTGGGCTCAATTTCTCAGCACCACATATATGGAAAAAGCCAGAAGCGGCGCTGTGGCTCAAGTGGTAGAGTGCTAGCCTTGAGCACAAAGAAGCAGTCTGAGTTCAAGCCCCAGGACTGGCAAAAAAAAAAATGGAGGAGAATTGAACTCTTGTAGTAATAAACCACTGAAGAATAGCTAGTAGTGTAAATCATAAACCCTAACTCTTTCATTGTTATCTCATTTGCATCGCTTAGCTTTATCTATCATTAAAATTCACTAGAACAAGAGGAGTGCTCTCTCCCTAGAGCAAAAAAAAAAAAAAAATCTGTTTTTAGGAGAAGAAACAGCCTGCTGCCATGAATGCTTGATTGTTTTCTAGAGCTATCTTCTTTTTTGATTTAATGTTATAATCTAGGTGATGTACAGAGGGGTTACAGTTACATACGTAAGGTCGTGAGTACGTTTCTTGTCAGACTCGTTGCCCCTCCCTCGTTTTTCTCCCACCTTCCCTGTCTCCCCCCAAGTTGGACAGCTCACTTCCAACATATTGTCTTGTGAGTGAGTGTCACTATTGCATTGGTTCTCCCTTTATCCTTTGTCTCGCCATTTTGTTGTTCCCCTTCCCTTCCCTAATTCAAATAAACGTATATACAATACCCAGGGTACCAAAATCAAATACAGTGACAACAGGGGATAAACCCTAGGAAAGAAAAATGAAAGATAAAAGAGATAAATTCACACAATACATTAAAAACAACAACAATGAAAAACCGCTTGTTTCCATAACTTGGAGTTCACTTTGCTTAGCATCATCTTATGTGATCATATGCACATAGCTATTGAGCCATTGCGATCCTCTGCTAGGACTATCCTAGACATATACTAGTTATTACCAGTGAGGGAAACCATGGAGTCTATGTTTCTTTTGGGTCTGGCTCACTTTACTTAATATGATTTTTCTCTAAGTCTCTCCATTTCCTTATGAATGGGATGATGTCATTCTTTCTGATGGAAGCATAGAATTCCATTGTGTATCTGTACCACATGTTTTTGATCCATCCATCTACTGAGGGGCATCTAGGTTTGCTCCATGTTTTATCTATGGTCAGTAATGCTACAGTAAACATAGTGGTGCTGATAGCTTTAGTGTGGCCTTGTTTGTGAGCCTTTGGGTAAATGCCCAGAAGTAGGGTCTTCTTTACCCACATATTCTGGTAGCTGCTCAGGCCTGAGACATCCAACCAGAACCTGCTCCATTCCAGGTGCTGAGGCTGTCCGTGTCAGACGCCAGCACGTCTGAGCTCCCCTCTTCCCTAGGTCTTGCCTGTGCACGTGCTCTCTCTCTGTCTGCCATTTTTCTTTTCTAATAAACTTTTCTATCATCTTCACTATTGTTTCTACCGGAACTGGGTAAAGCGGCTTCCTCCTGTAATTCCAGCTACTGCAGAGATAGACGGTATCGGGAAGTTCCCGACTGGAAACTAGTCCAGGCAAGAAGGTATCCTGTCTCAACAAATCCTATCAGAGCACCTAAGCCGGGCATGAGGGCACCCACCGGTAAGCCGGCTGCTGGAGGGCGTGGGAAGGAGAATCACCGTCTCGGGCCGAGGGCGAGGCCCCGTGTGAAAACCAACATACAACGAAAGGCGCTGGAGCTGCGGCTCCGACCACGGAGCGCTTGTCTCTCCCGTGCAAAGCGCTGCGTGCAAATCCCAGTAGCGCACAGATAAGTCCGGTTCGTCAGCAGCCTTGCTGGGGCGTAGACATTTTCTTTATGTTTTTGACAAAACTCAATGACTTGTTCCCGATCTATTGTCACTTGTTAGCACGTCCACAGGATTATAGTTTAACCAAAACCAGCGCGGGAGTCGATTCCGCCCGGCTTCCTGCCCACGCCCCACTGGCCACCCACTGGGCCATCGTCCCGAGCCCGGCCCCTCCCGTCCCCGGCGTCACAGCGGGCTTAGAGGGGCGTCGTCTCCACGCGAACTCCGTGAGCTCACGGCGGCGCCTTGTGTCTCGTTCTACACGCCCCGTGGCTGCCGTCGAAGAGGCTGAGCGACCTGCGCACAGGGCCCGCGTTTAAACCCAGCTGCAAGTGAGTTCATTCCCAAACGCCGAGGGGCAGCGCGTGTGAGCACCGATACCGAGGGGCAGCGCGTGTGAGCACCGATACCGAGGGGCAGCGCGTGTGAGCACCGATACCGAGGGGCAGCGCGTGTGAGCACCGATACCGAGGGGCAGCGCGTGTGAGCACCGATACCGAGGGGCAGCGCGTGTGAGCACCGGTGCTGCCGTGCAGGGCCTCGCCCCGTCTCCTGAGAGTCCCGCAGCTCGTCCCTTCGCCGTCACACTGAGCACAGCCGCTGCCGTTCCCGTCCTGAGAGTCCTGCAGCTCGTCCCTTCGCCGTCGCTCGCGTGTGGTCTGAGCACAGCCGCTGCCGTTCCCGTCCTGAGAGTCCCGCAGCCCGTCCCTTCGCCGTCGCTCGCGTGTGGTCTGAGCACAGCCGCTGCCATTCCCGCTGCCGTTCCCGTGGACCCAGCAGCCGCACGACTTGACTCGTGCGTTGACTGTAGTAGAGAGACCTAAGATGGTGCACGGAGGACCACGATGTCGGCCTCTCCCAGTGCTCACTTGCATAAGTGAGGGCAGGGATAGCCTGCGTGCGCACGGAGCTCACTTCCAGGCTACTTGTCGTCCATCTCTTCACGATAACCCTCTGAGGTAGCTCAGAATTTGTGAAGCCGACACTTGAGTACATGAGCTGTAGGTTTAGGGATAAGCAAGCTCCCTGCCCAAACCCAGACTCCACTCCCTGCTCCTAAGTCCTTCCTTGGCATTTACTCAGCGCCTTCTGGAAGGAAATAAAGCCACAGGCCTGAAGGTTACACTTCCGCTCTTCTCTTTGTCTTTCCCTTTCTCTGCCTCTCTCCCTGTCTCACGTCTCTCTTTCTCTGTCTCTCTCTTACACACACACACACACACACACACACTCGTTTTTATCTGAATTTGTTGTGAGGCACACAAGGACAGCAGCCTTCAGTGGCTTCACTGAAGCGGACCTGAGGTGCAGAGGTGTTAACCAAGCTCCTCCAGGCTCAGGCCCCGTCATCGTAACTAGTGGGCTTCATGCCTGGAGCTTTCATTCTGGCATGAATTAAATTTTGCTGGGCCTTATTCTACTTTTTACAGGGTCATTCTCAAATATTCAGCTTGACTTAACACCTACCCTCACTTTGAACTTGGGGTTTCCGTTAAATTCCAAGGGCAGTTAAGCTGACCCACTATCTGATAGAACTTAGTTTTCTAATTCAATTTGCTTTAGCCTAAGAACTTTGACCACATTCTTGAAAAGAAAGCAATGATTTTTACAAGACAGTTTTGAATAAGTAGTACTCTAGCTGCCGAACTTCAAAACTGATCAGAGAAAATATAGATAGACAAAAGATAAAGGGTTCTATCAGTTTGAGGACAGCACAAGTTGAGTCGCATGCACTGAACCGAGTCCTTACACTCAACAGCTGATGGACGAGGCAGCCCCAGCCAGAGTCCAGTGTCATTAGAAAGCCTTGTTCTTGCTGTCATACACACTTGGAAGAGAGACGAGACAGATGATGAAATCCGACAGACATGGAGTGGCAGAACTCCCTTCAGTCCTTGCTCTCAAATGAGAGCGGTTCCTCTGCGGGAGTAAGAGAGCAGGCTTTCCTGTCTAGATAACCGACAGCTAAGGGGACAAAGCTCAAAGCATGTGAGATGATCCCAAACTCCCTCACATACTTTTTTGTGCGTTATTTCCCCTCCTTTTTTCTACCATCAGGGACCAAGAAAGCGACGAGAGCCAGCAGCTGGGGTGAAGGCAATTAAGAGCTAATGCAAGATTCCTTCAGTCCCTTAAATTCTTCTACCAACATTATAATCCGGGTAAACTAAGGCTCAAAGAGATGGAAACGATTGGTCTAGGTTCCCTGCTTTCGTTTGGATGCCGTCTGCTCCCCAAAGCCCATGTGCTGGAAGCTCGGTTCCTCCTGTGTTCTTCAAGAGGTGGATCTGCCAGGTTCTCACCGAAGGCCCAAAGGGTCCTTGTGCCCCTCCTCTGTGATATTACCAACTACTCCACCTATGCGCAAAGTTGATTCAGCTCATGATTGATCCTCTTGGTTGATTTATTTATTGCCAAAGCGATGTACAGAGGGGTTACAGTTTCATACGTAAGGCAGTGAGTACATTTCTCATCCAACTTGTTACCTCCTCCCTCACTTTTCTCCCCCCCTTCTCCCCCTCTCCAGTTCCTTCCCCCCCGCCCCCTGCCAAGTCGTAGTTGGTTTACAGCATATAATTTTGTAAGTATTGCCGTTGCTTTGGTTCACCTTTTACCCTTTGTGTCTCCATTTTGATGTCCCCCTTCCCTTCCCTAGTTCCAATACACATATATACAATACCCAGGGTGCCAACATCAGTTACAGTGACATCAGGGGTAAAACCATGGGGAAGAAAGACAAAAGAAAAAGGCATGATTTCACATGGTATGCTGAAAATAACAACAGTGATAAACTACTCATTTCCATCACCTAGAGTTCATTTTGCTTAGCATCATCGTACCTGTTTATATATACTAGCTGTTGTGACCTTCTGCTAGGACTGTCCTAGACGTGTACTAATTATTCCCAATGAGGAGACCATAGAGTCCTTGTTTCTTTGGGTCTGGCTCACTTCACTTAGTATGATTTTTTTTCCAAGTCCTTCCACTTCCTTACAAACGGGGCAATGTCATTCTTTCTGATAGAGGCATATTGATCCTCTTGACCAGATTTTTTTTCCTTTTCTCAGTCATGGGGCTTGAACTCAAGGCCTGAGCACTGTCCTTGAGCTTTTCTCTCAAGGCTAACTTTCTACCACTTGAAGCCACAGCTCCACTTCTGGTTTTTAGGTGGTTACTTAGAAATAAGAACCTCATGGACTTTCCTGCCCATGCTGGCTTACAACCAGAATGTTTTGACCATTATTTTTAATTAGCCAGTGTATGTCACTACGTAGACAAGTCACCTCTTTTTGTCATCTACCTGTTGATGATCACTGGAGTTGTTTGAAGTTTGGGGTGCTAACATTGCTGTGTACATCCATATGCAAGATTTTATGTGGAAATGTGCCTTTGTGTCTCTTGCATATATATCTCCCTGTTAAATTCCTAGGTGGTGGGGCACGTATTTAACATTTTAAGAAACTGTCTTCCGATGTGTCTGTGATTGTACTACTTACATTGCTACTGTCAGTGAGCAAGCCTTCTGGTTGTTTTGTTCCCTATCTTGCCAACACTTAGTGATGTCAGTCTTCTACATTGTACCCATTCTAGTAGTTAAATACATAATCATATCCCATTATGGCTTCAGTCTGCATTTCCCTAATAGCTAACCATGTTGAGCATCTTTTATTGCCTACTAACCATTTATGTATTTACTTCAGTGATGCATCTACTGAAATCTTTTCTTCCAGTTTGCCAGTTTGTCTTCTTAGTCTTCAGTTGTAGACTGAAGTTGTAGAGTTTTGTTTATTCTACGCAGAAGTCATGTGGCATATGTTCTGCAGATTCTTTTCTCCAGGTGCGAGAGAGAGAGAGAGAGAGAGAGAGAGAGAGAGAGAGAGTGCGTGATGTAGACTGTACTGAAGATTGAACTCTGGGTTACATTTTTGGTAGGTTGGCACTCTACCACTTAAGCCATGTCCCCAGCCCTTTTTGAGTTTCTTGTTTTTAAAATATGGTGTCATTTGTACCCAAACCAACTTGGGTCATAGTCCTTCCTGTGTAACTGGATTGCGGGTGTGAGTCACTGTGCCTAGATTCACATATTTTTTAAGACAAGTGTTTTCAATTTTAATAGTCACCATTTATATCTAGGTGCTTCTTTAGCTCTATCCCACAAAATCAGCTATGTTATGTTTTCATGAAGATTCATTTCAAATACTTTCTGAATAGTAAGTATCCATCACTTGCCAAATCAGGATCCATTACTCTTCACTTCAACCAAGCTTAAAAAAGAAAAAAAGAAAGAAAAGACCAAATAACTACTAACTAGGGCAATAGAAGTTAACAATTTATAAAACATTTCTTTACTTCCCTGAAATCTATGGCTATTATTAGTGCATTTTACAGATAAGAAAACCCCAGTTCAAACCACTGAAATGGCTTGCTCAAAGCAAGCTGATTAAGCATGAGGCCCTGAGTTCAAACCCAAGTACCAGCAAAAAAATAACAATAATAACTTGCTCAATGTTGAAATGTCAGAAGTAGTGAATCCAAACCTTATTCAGGTGGTCAGGGTCTGAATGCCACCTATTCACTTTATCCCTATTTCTAAAAGTCTCAGTTAAATACCCAGGTGCCAGGTTTCTAAGTCTATATCTTATTAAAAGGATATTATTCAAGGCCATCCCAGCAGCTAGTTCTCAGATTTATAAATATGGTAAACTCACACACAACAGCCACATAAATCAGGCAAGAATCTCTGCCCAACTTGTCCTCCCTGAGCTCCGAAACCATCTCCTCATAACAGCCCTGGCCATAGTGCAGACATTGCCACCCAGTAACGCACATTCCATGACTATTTAGCGATATTAATGGCCCAACAAATTAGCATTTGCTAGACTCCCCTTGAAGCTCCCGGGAATTCTAGTCTAGTGAGTATCGGATAGAATGCAGGTTTGGGGATTTCTTAGCGACTATCTTAGCTAATTCTGCTGCAGGATATTAGTAGATGAGCCTAAGGGATAGAGGGAAGGGAGCAGGTGGGGTGAGAGGAGGTGGTACAAATAGACAGAGAACTGGCTGCACCCTGTCAGCTCTCTTTGGGGATGTAGATTTTAGGCTAAAAGTAATGAAGAATAATTGAGACCTTTTAACTAGAGCAGTGAGATACTATATTTACACTTAAAAAAGATCACGGTGTGAGCATATTGAGAATGCATTAAAGAGGTCAAAGACCGGGAGGGGCGGGGGGAGGGAGAGGAAGCACGGGGCTGTTAGAACTGTTCTGTCCAGGACAGAATGGCAGTTTAGGCCATGATAGTGATGGCAGGGGAACAGAGTTGTTAAGAAAAGAAAATGCTTGGAGAGAAAGCATACAGTGGGGTGGAAAAAATACGTTTCTAAAAGGGAGTGTCCGTACACCAGAAATGATCACAGCTCTAGAAATAGTGGTCTGGGGTCCCAGGGACAAGTCTTCGCTCAGAGGACCTCCGGTCTTCTCTCCTTGCCTCTCTCCTTTCAGGAGACGTATTGTTTACATTAATAAAGGGAATTTACTGCCTCCGATCATAAAGGGTGCAGCTCAGCCCAGAATCTGGAAACCACTATGTTAACAACAGCCATATTTTTTAACACAGGACTTTAGGAAGCAGTTTTACGACGCTCTCTCATGAAGTCCTTCCCAAGCAGCCCGAGACGCCCTCTGCCGCACCTTGTTTATGGGCTCAGGTGCTCCGCACTTCATAACAGCCGCATCACTCAGCCGGCTATAAAGTTTGAAAATGAACCTTGTCCCGAGCCCCACATTAAACGTGTTCAGAGAAACCGTGGTGTGGAGAGCCACATTTCACTCAGAATCTCATGAGTAATGGAACTGCAGGCATATAGACCCGGGGCCCGATTATTCTGTCCAGTAGGATCTCAACCATAGTGTAAGTTCCTGAGAATGGGAAAAAGGTTAGAGATTCAGGTCTCACTGAGGCTTGCTCCTGATTAAGCCAATTATATCTTAACCCCTATGTGTTTACGTGGGGTTATCATCTTTCCAAACAATATCACTCATCTTCCAGTAAAGTGTATAATAATTCCCTTTGTATCCAGTTAAAAGAAGAAAATTGCTGGAGAATAAATAAATGACGCCCTACCAGGAAAGCTTGGGGAATTACTAAGATTACCACACAAGCCAGAAGAGGAGAGCTTGAAGACAAAGCAATGTGGCTCAACTCTGAACTCATATAAAAATTACCTAGGAGCTTCTGTAAGCTAAAAGAAAAAGGCGGGGAGCACAAACTCTACTGGCATTTCTAATGTGCAACACTGGGAACCGAGCCGTAGCTGTTTGCAGTATCCGAGAGCAGACGCGGGCTTTTCAAGCTTCGCTGTTTGAGACGCTCTTCAGCCAAGTTTAGTTCAAGGAGTCTGCCTGGGTCTCGTCCCCAACTAAAATGCCTAGTCTGAATTTTAAGAGGGAAAAAAAAACTCACTAAACAATTTTTTTTAACTTTGGGTTTTCAGAATGATTATAGTTTTGCTGGGTTGTTTTTTCCTCTTTTAAAACCATTAGAGGTCATTTTTGAAGTCAACACAACTTTTCTTGCTTCTTCTCATCCCTTAAAAATATGAATCAGAGAATGTCATTTTCCTATAGACCACTTCTTTTTTTTCTTTTTATTTCTTTATTGTCAATATGAAGTACAGAGGGGTTACAGTTTCATACGTAAGGCAGTGAGTACATTTCTTATCCAACTTGTTACCACCTCCGTCACTTTCCCCCGCCTCCCCCTCCCCATCTTCCTGTCCCCCACCATGAGTTGTACAGTTGGTTTACACCATATGGTTTTGTAAATATTGCTGTTGCATTGGTTTTTTTCTTTTTATCCTTTGTCTCTCAATTTTGGTATTCCCTTTTCCCTCCCTAGTTCCAATACACGCATATACAGTAACCAGGATACCAAAATCCGGTACAGTGATATCAGAGGTAAAACCACAGGAAGGGAATACAAAAAGTGGGGGGTGGGGGGCACAGTTTCACATGGCATGTTGAAAATAACAACAACAATGATATAACACTGGTTTTCATAACTTAAAGTTCATTTCTCTTAGCATCATCTTCTGTGTCCATATGGGCATAGCTATTGAGTTACTGTGATATTCTGCTAGGACTATCCTAGACGTGTACTAATTATTCCCAATGAGGGAAACCACAGAGTCCTTGTTTCTTTGGGTCTGACTCACTTCACTTAGTATGATTTTTTCCAAGTCCTTCCATTTCCTTACGAATTTCCAACGTCATTCTTTCTGATAGAGGCATAGAATCCCATTGTGTACATATACCACATTTTCCTGATCCACTCTTGATCTACTGAGGGGCATCTGGGTTGGTTCCATATTTTAGCGATGACAAATTGTGCTGCAGTGAACATAGTTGTGCTGGTGGCTTTCGTGTGGTCTTGCTTGTAATCTTTTGGGTAGATGCCCAAAAGTGAGGCTGCTGGGTATAGACCACTTCTTGCTTTTTCAGGGCCTGGACAGACAAATAAGTGGAGGCACTGATTGTTTATTTAAGTGTTTAAGTTGAAGGCCAAGCTAAAAACCTGTCAAGTAAAATCTATCTCATTCTCCTTTGACAAACATACATGTATAAAAACATAACTCAAAAGTAGGGCTAAAGTGAGGAATACCTACTTGGCAATAAAAAGGCTCTGAGTTCAAATTCCAAAATGCTATAGCTTTCTACTGGAGGAAATGTTGGCAAAATATCAGAAATGACTGAATTCAGTTCTATCTTACTAGTTATTGATGGACCAGCAAGGTTTACATGAATAATAACAAGACAAAGCTACACACAGATCTTAAGTTATAATCTCTTTAGGTAATGGAATTTTTTCTTCTTGCCTTCATTTCAGATAAATCTATTGTTCTTACTAAGACTTTTGTATAATGTGTATTCTAGTAACAATAATGTCAAACTAGACTCTTGTCTTGTTATTCTTTTTCTTAGTATTCGAAGTCCTTTCTACTGCTCAGGCACAAGCAAATAGAATTGTCAAGAAATACCTGGGATAAAGCTTAACATTCTTAAAACCCTCAGATTTTATATATTCAGGATCATTGTTTTAATGGGATTTCATGTGATAATTATGGTTTTGAGATGAAGTAAGGAGACTGAGTCTAAGCAAAAGGCCACGCTCCAATAAAGACTCCAGATTTGACCTTCATGGGACTTCTCTGTTATCGTGACTGGATCTACCACACAACAGAGGAAAGCACTGTAAGGCCTTTTAAATTCATCATATATGTGAATATCTTCACAATGGACAAAACTGGAAGTATTGTCTGTGTGTGTGAGACAGAGGCAGACAGACAGACAGCGGTGGAGCACACTGAAACACTGACTCCGGGACAGGGCTCCCGCTGGACGGTGTAAAGGCAGAAAAGCTCCCTTTCTCGTAACCTCTCCCTGGCCTTGCTTAGCGCCAAATCTGAACTCCTTACCAAGGGTGCAGAGCTGTCCGGGGTCTGCCCTGCACCGAGTCCCCCTCCCGTCGCCCAGCCGTGCCTCCTCCAACTCCACGGTCCCCTCCCTGTCGCCCACGCAGAGGCTTCCGGCTCTGCATGGCCGCCTTCTAAGCCCGTCAGGTTTCAGCCGCCGTCTCTCCAATAAAGTGCTGTCCCCGCCGCTGAGGCCCTGGGTGCGAGCCTGCCTTTCCCCCTCGCCCTGAGTGACACGGCTCAGCCCTCCAGTGCTCGGCTTGGCAGGGAGGAAGCCTGAGCGCTTTCTCACAGGGTTACTGTGTGGACTGACGGAGTGAAGATGAATAAATAAAACCCCGAGGTCAGGCTGAGCATGGAAAGCAGCCGGTAAATCACAGGCGAAGAAATCAAACGCCACCCTCAAAGCGGCTTTCTCTGGCTCCCAGCTTCCGAGAGCTCTTGTCGGCATTCCCCATCTACTTGGGGCTTCCGTGACATTTATCACTCCTAGAATGGCCTCATATTCATAACTTCACGACCCATTTTCCTCCTCTGGTTTGCAAGTTTTCTGGCAAACCAGTTATAGCTGACACCTCGCCTCAACAATTATTTGATGAATAAATTAGTCTTTTAAAGTCTATCCGTTTTAAGCTAAGTCAGGAACTTGAGAAGACTAAATGTGTACTCCTTTTCCCAGCTTTCCGCCAATTAGGCTCATGTGTGCTCGATTAACAAGCATAGTTGTGAGTTGCTGAAGCACGCTAAAAAAAAAAAAAGCAGGGGGTTGTGGCAGAGAGGGGCAGTGGTATTGAGGACCGCTGACTGCTCCCCGTGACAGGGACTTCCACCAGCCCCAGGGAAGTGGGGGGCTTTGAAATTGTTCAGTTAACTTAGTCTATGTTGACTGAACCGTCTGATTAACTGATGCTGTTCGATGCTCTTGAGAAGAAAATTGACCAACTTGTGCCTTGCGTGGTAGAAAGAGGCAGAGAACTAGAGGTAGAGAACTAGCTCCCAAAAGAAAACAAGGAATATGGTCCGAATAGAGTCACAGATGTGTGAATGAACCCAATCCATTCCCGGCTGGCCACGTAAAAATACGCTTTCTAAGCTGGGGGCCAGTGGCTCACAGCTGTAATGTCAGCTTGAGGAGGCTGAGATCTGAGGACCACAGTTTGAAGCCAACCTGGGCAGAAAAGTCCATGAAACTCTTATTTCTAATAAATTACTCAAAAAAAAAGAAAGCCAGAAGTAGCGTTGTAGCTCAAGTGGTGGAGTGCTAGCCTTCAGCAAAAAGAAGCCCAAAGACAGAGCCCAGGCCCTGAATTCACGCTCCAGGCCTGGCAAAAGCAAACAAAAATGCCTTCTAAGCTAAGAAAAAGAATTCCGTTGCCTGACTAATGTACAGTTTAGCAGAATGAATAACAAGAAGCTGGTATCTTTCTTTTTTCTAACGTGTGTGTGTGTGTGTGTGTGTGTGTGTGTGTGTGTGTGTGTATTGGGTAGAGTTTGAACTTGGGACCTCAGTGCTGTCCTTTAACCTTTTCACTCAAGAATGGCACTCAGGGGCTGGGAATATGGCCTAGTGGCAAGAGTGCTCGCCTCCTACACATGAAGCTCTGGGTTCGATTCCCCAGCACCACATATATGGAAAACGGCCAGAAGTGGCGCTGTGGTTCAGGTGGCAGAGTGCTAGCCTTGAGCGGGAAGAAGCCAGGGACAGTGCTCAGGCCCTGAGTTCAAGCCCCAGGAGTGGCCAAAAAATAAAAGAATGGCACTCAACTACATTAGCCACAGCTCCACTTCCAGCCTTTGTGGTAATTGTTATAGTTTGATGCTTAACTGGAGGTAAGAGTCTCTTGGACTTGCCTGCGCAGACCAGCTTTAGACAAGATCCTCATATCTCAGCCTCTTGAGTAGCTAGGATTATAGGCTTTAGGGACCAACACTTGTCTGGACAGAGGTGTGTGTGTGTGTGTGTGTGTGTGTGTGTGTGTGTGTGTGTGTGTGTGTGTGATTTCTTCACTCAGTGAGCCAACAGAACATTGTGCCCACGTATCCCTATAGAAGACTGAGCTGAATGTTTCCCATTTGACCTTTCCAATCAAGTATCCAACCATCTCTCCCTCACCTGGTACAGGACCTGGGACACTGACCTAGACTGACCACATCAAAGCCAGGCCACACTTGGAGACTTCACTTGGCCGTCCGTTCCTCCTTCATCCTAGCCTTTTCCATCCTGTTGTCTTCTGGGAGAATACGGAAGTACGCATCGCTTTTCCAAAGTTCCCCTGTGCTTCTGGGGGACTTTCCCTGCCGGGGCCCGGGATCTGCGGACAGCTTGAGTGGAGCCCTCATTTCCTTGCGAACCAGCCTGTGCTTCCGAGTCAACAGCAGTAGATCTACCCCAAGCACCTCAGCACAAATGAACGTCTTTCAGCTGAACAGAGCTGCCGCTTTCGTCGCTGATTTCTTGCTCTCCCTGGAGGCCTGCTGGAGGGCCTTTCTTTTAAAAGCTTTGTTCTCTAATTTTTTGCTTCCCAACTTTTTTCCAAAGAGAGCAGTAGTTTAAAAAGGCAACTATTTGTCGTGCACGGTGTGGCAAATAGTTGAGGGTTTGTGCCGCTGCAGCCCGAGGGTTGGGGGACTCAGCCCTTGGGTTACTGGAATCCGTTGGCTCGGTGCAGCAAGGACACCAGTGTCGGATGTGGGATGACAGCACCAGGCCCACCGCCTCGTTGCCTCCGGTCATGAAATGCCATGACAGTCTAAGGACCGATTGCACGTGGCTTGTCTGCCATTGCTGACCGAGGGACCTGCTCTCTCCACCTTTTTAATTGAATGTCCTAAATTGTTTCACATTGTTCTCAATGCGCAGCAGCACAGCAAGGAATACATGAATACGGCCCCCTCTCTTTCCCTGTCTGCTCCCAGACCTCTTAAAATTTCCGTAACCGCTGATCCCCAAAACTCCTCTGCAGTCAGAATGAAAAGAAGACAGCATTTTTATCATAAATCGATGGTTTGTAAGTGTATCCGTGTATGGTTTACGGAGGGTTATCACGACGTATGGACACGATGTGGAATAATTAAATCTACCTACTTACTCTATCTCAAACCTTCAATAGTTAACTTGTGGGGCGACTAAAGCTTTTGAAATGTATGCCCTTCATAATTTTGAAATGTACAACAGTCTATTATTAACTGTATTCCCAATATGCTTTTTACCCTGGCACCATTATCTGCTTAACTCTTCTTCCTCTCCCCCGGCCTCTGTAAAAACCTATGACTTTCTTTCAACGCCACACACACATTGCGTGTCCGTGCCTTGCTTATTGTCTTTAGCACCATATTCTGCAATTCCACCTATGTTGCCAAAAATGACAGGATTCGCTGCTTTTGTAGGGGTAATTTTCTGCAGCGAATACCCTCTCTGTTGAGAGGCACGTACGTTGACTCTCGACCCCACCCCACCCCACCCCCTTTAGAAGATTGCGAGCTTGGGGTAAACTCTGGCTCTTTCGCTTTGCACCTTGAGGACCATTACTGAAACAAGTGCAGGGAGCTGCCGTGGGATCCAGGGGAGATGGTTTTGAATCAGTGCGACAATCCACAGTGATCGGAACCAAGTCTGGCAAGTTCCAGCGGGAAGATTTATTTTTTTTTCCTCAAATTTTTATTATCAAACTGATGTACAGAGAGGTTACAGTATCATACGTTGGGCATTGGATACATTTCTTGTACTGTTTGTTACCTTGTCCCTCATGTCCCCCTCCCTCCCCCCTTTCCCTCCCCCCCCCCGTGTTCAGTTCACTTACACCAGACAGTTTTGCAAGTATTGCTTTTGTCGTTATTTCTCTTTTTTTACCCTGTGTCTCTCAAATTTGGTATTCCCTTTCAATTTCCTACTTCCAATACCAGTAAACACGGTTTCCAATATACTCAGATAAGATTACAGAGATAGTGTAGGTACAACCAATAGGAAGGTGATACAAGAGCATCATCAATTATCGAAACTACACATACACCTAGGACGTTGAAAGTAGTTACAACTGTGATATATCAATTGTTTCCATAACATGGAGTTCATTTCACTTAGCATCATCTTATGTGTTCCTAAGGGTATAGCTATTGGGCCTTGTGAACCTTTGCTATGGCTTGCCTAAACCTGTACTAATTATTCCCAATAAGGGAGGCCATAGAGTCCATGTTTCTTTGGGTCTGGCTCACTGCACTTAGTATGACTTTTTCCAAGTCCTTCCATTTCCTTACAAATGGAACAATGTCATTCTTTCTGATAGAGGCATAAAATTCCATTGTGTATATGTACCACATTTTCCTGATCCATTCATCTATGGAGGGGCATCTGGGTTGGTTCCAGCTTCTCGCTATGACAAATTGTGCTGCGATGAACATTGTTGTGCTGGTGGCATTGCTGTGATTTTGTTTGTGGGCTTTTGGATAGATACCCAACAGTGGGGCTGCTGGGTCATAGGGGAGTTCTATATTGAGCCTTCTGAGGAATCTCCATACTGCTTGCCAGAGTGGCTGAACCAGTTTACATTCCCACCAACAATGAAGTAGGGTTCCCTTTTGGCCACATCCCCTCCAACAATTGTTATTATTAGTTTTCTTGATATATGACATTCTTACTGGGGTGAGATGGAATCTCAATGTTGTTTTGATTTGCATTTCCTTTATGGCCAGTGATGTAGAGCATTTTTTCATATGTCTATTGGCCATTCTCATTTCCTCATCAGAGAAGTTTCTTTGTAAGTCTCAGCGGGAAGATTTATTATCAGAGACTACAGGGGCATGAGGGACAAGGCAACAAACAGTACAAGAAATGTATCCAATGCCCAACGTATGATACTGTAACCTCTCTGTACATCAGTTTGATAATAAAAATTTGAGAAAAAAAAAAAAGAAATGTATCAAAAAAAAAAAAAAGAGACTACAGATGACCTTAAACAAATGAAAAGAAAAGTATAAGCCTTCCTCACGAGACAAATGAAATCTAAAACGATACCAAAACATACCAGACGGGCAAAAGTCCAAAGGTCGGTTGGAAAACTCCGTCGGCAAGGCGGAGGGGAAGTGGTGTCCTCAGTGACTGGTAGAGGTGTAAGATGATAAAGCTCTTTGGAGGGCAAGTTGGCAACATCTATCGGAATTACAAATGTACAGACTCACCGGTAGGAGAAGCACGGCAGCCTCGCACCCAGACCCGGGGACCTCCTGTGTTGGGCAGCGGATGATGTACGCGCTACGTTACAGCCATCATGGTGGACTCGCCTCACCATTTACTCAACTGGCTTGCATAGTCCATGTAAAGTCTCCCCCGAGGCAGGGGCCGCACGGGAACCCGCACAGCCTCGCTCTCTAAGCCAGTGTCACCTGTAAGGTGATCTCCGTGTGCTCTATGAGGCCACTCTGTCGCCGGGATCTTCCGCTCTCCCTTGCTGCCTTTCTCTCCCACGTGTGGCATGGGACTCCTCCCTTCCCCCCAAGCGTGGAACTTGTCCTCTCTCTCTCTCTCTCTCTCTCTCACACACACACACACACACACACACACCTTGAACGCTGGTCACTAGCATGGCAACCCTCACGTCTCAGTGGGGCTAGGACTTCAGCAGCTGAGGCCGTCAATAACTTGACTAAGTTAGGCTGACGGCGTGTTGCTTGTTTATCTGCTCGTTTGTGTAAGCCCCTAATCCAGGCATTTGGCAAGCCAGCCGGAACAGCAAGTGTCCGCAGTCACTCGCTAATTCTAATCCATCCGCCCCAGTGCTGGCAAGCCAGCCGGAACAGCAAGTGTCCGCAGTCACTCGCTAATTCTAATCCATCCGCCCCAGTGCCTTCCCCGCCAGGAAACCGGCGATGTCATTGAATACTGTCGGGATACTTGGGGAGAATGGGAATTTCAGGAACATTCTGACAGAACCCCAGGGTTGTGTCTTGATAATTCATTGAAGCCACCTGGTTTCGGATAGCCTGCGTTGGGTAATATCTAACTGTATCATTTGGAAGTGTTTTCAAACCTACAGAAAAATGGACAGAACAGAATAGAAAGCATCTATCTTCTTTACCTCTGGGCCTCAATTGTAAACATTTTGTCACATCAGATTTACCTCACTCCCTCTCTCTCTCGGGGTTTGTGGTAGGGGGAGTATATCATTTAAGAATAAATTACAGCTATCATGACATGTCAACCCTACATGGTTCGACACCTGTCTCTCAATAGTAAGAGTATTCTCCTGCGCAATGTCACTACTACACTCAAAGTATTTAACTCTGATAGGATCCCACCAACAACAATGGATAGTGGAACATTTCAGATGGACCTAAAGAAGTCCTTAGAACTACGTACATTTTTAAGCCCAAGATCTGATTGACGCTGACAACGTTGTATTTTGCAATGCCTTTCTGTTTGCCTTTTCCTAAAACCACATCGCCCTCCTCACCCCTCTCTCTCCTCGATTTGATCTTCCGTCCCATTGACACTTCTGAAGAGTGTGTTGTCTTACAAAACAGTACACACCTAGATTTTCCTGCTCATTTGCCTGAACTTTTTCTTCCTTTGAAAATTATCTTTAAGTAGCTGTCCAAAGGCATTTCCATTTCACGAAGCCGTTTACGAATACAACGCATCTTGATCGATGTCAGTGTTTTCCACGCTCTTGCCCGTCGCTCCTAACCTCCCTCCCCCCCCATTTGCCTGTGCTCCGATCCAGGTTGAGCATCTGGGCAGCGTACAGATGATGTGGTGACCACTATATCCCATTAGACGATTCATCTCTCATCTCACTTTTAATGATCGTGAATGTGCTCACCTGCTTCACAAGGAATCTAACACATGTCTTCATTGTAAAGGCCCCCTTTCCCTCTGTAATAGACAAAATAACAAACGATACTTCGAGATGATGCGAATGTTCTTTTCCCTGACACCTTTTCATCCATGAGTTAGTTTGTGCTTCCATTAATGATTCTCTCCTACATGGACTATTACGTACGGTGTTAAGGGGGAGGGGGATGACCATTTTCAATGCACTCATGCCTTTCTACATATATTAATGTTTATTCTTTGGGGGGAAACCAGAGCTTCCCCTCCGATCATCATAGTTGCTCATGTCTGTAATTCTAGCTGTTAGGAAGGCAGAGATCAAGAGGAGCACCGGGATTCAAAGCCAGTCTCAGGCAAAGAAAAAACAAAACAAAACACCACCCTTTGTGAAACCCATCTCAACTAATGAGAAGCAGCATGTGCCTGACAGCTCCTCTCTTCAGCCGCACTTACGGGAGGATTATAATCCAGGCTGGTCGGGGGAAAAGGAGACGCTATCTCACAAGGCCAAAAGGACTGGAGACATGGCTCAAGTGGTGGAGGGCCTGCCTAGAAAGTTCACACACACACACACACACACACACACACACACACACACATCACCATTATGGAACTTCATGATTCTCTTCAGACTCCATATGTTATAATCCATAACGGACACTGGCTGTTGTTGTTTTTTTAATGTGGTGAAGGAAACCCACGTAAAAGGCTAACAAAATCTGTAATTCCATTTCAATTATTATAGATTACAACGCGTGCAGGTAAGAAGCTGTGCCGTATAAAAATAACGAATTGTCACATGCAGCAATTTACTAAAGAGTTCATCCTAAAACCCCAATGCCCCTTTTACACTCTGCTTTCTAGAATTCTCCTCGTTATCCAGACAGCGTCGTTTGTGGTCCCATCCCCCACACCTCCAGGGGGGTCCACAGCGCCACCCACTGAGTGGAAGGGGCCCCAGTCTCTTCCTCAACAGCCGGCTCAAACCCCATGGCCTCGCCCGGGGCCCTTCGGCCGGGGTTCCCTGCTTTGCCACGCTTGGACTCAGCACCCTGTTTCATGCTGAAGGCTTTGCTGGAGACGTCGTTCTCACCCGAGGCGGGACGTCCCTTCCCACTCCGTCCCACGCATCTGGCTCGGGACGAGAGCGTTCACTTGCTGCCACCGCACCCTTGGGCGGCGTCTCCACCGCGGAGGCGGCCGTGAGGCGCCAGGCGAACGCAGGGACCCACGCAGACGCTGCTCGTGGCTAAGCCATCCACGGACTGAGTTTCCTAGCCACAGCACTGCTCCCTTGGGTGCCGCGTCTCTGCCTAGGCGTACCCTGCCAGCCACCTACCTTCCTTCTAAGCTAAGATCACCCCAAAGCATCTCCAGGAGTGGCCCTCCTGACGTGCTCTCCTCCCTCCTAGCGAGGCCCCGTTCTCTTGGCTCGTCCTAGCCTCTGTGTGTGTGTGTGTGTGTGTGTGTGTGTGTGTGTGTGTGTGTGTGTGTGAGATGCATGCATGGGCCCCAGTCTTGGGGCTTCAGTCCCGTGTGTGGCTGTCCCTGGACTTTTGTGCTCAAGGCCAGTGCGCTACCACCTGAGCCCCAGCTCCGCTTCCTGCTTTGGGTTGGCTAATTAGAGACAAAGGCCTCACCAACGTCCCTGCCTGGACTGGCTTTGAACTGGGATCCGAAGGTCTCAGCATCCGGACATGCTCGGATCACCGGCGTGAGCCACCAGAACTCTTAGTCCTACGTTCTCCTCGGCCATCAGCGCCTTCAGCCCGCCCCGAGCAGCCTTCTGTCATTCTCTTTCTATGGAAAAGCTGTCAGTCCTCTGCACTGGCCCAGCGCTACACCCGAACTGCTAGAACTTTCCAGAGTGAGCAACCTAAACCACCCGACTCTGCAGCATAGGTAAAACTGTGTGTTCACAACTGCACTTGTGGGTCAGAACATCTCAGCTCCCCGAAGCGGAGACCTGGGGAAGGGGGCCTGCAGAGACCACTGCCAGCAGCCTCTCTCTCTCTCTCTCTCTCTCTCTCTCTCACACACACACACACACACACACACACACACACACACTTATACTCACTGGGCTTCTGACCATTGGGATTCTAGGACAACTTCTTTTATTGTTTTAGGCCACCGTGTTTGTGGCAATTTATTATGGTAGCAGTGGGAAACGCATACCACCTTTCTCAACTGAGTTTTGAACAAAGAAAGAAGCAAGCAGTACAATTCAGGGAAAGATAACCCCTGTTGCTGACAACACGGAGCGGAGAAAGTATGAGTCAGGTGCATAACAAAGGGCTTCTGACAAAAAAATAAATCAAGGGCTTCTGAACGCAAGCCCTAGGTCTGACAGGCTTCCCTGCCGGCCAACTCTGTGAGCGAGCAGCGCGAGCTTAACCCTGGGTCGTCTGTAGTCGGAGCTTCGGAAGGTTGAAGCGGGCTTTCTCTGGGCAACTAGACTTCAAAAAGCGAGAGAGAAATCAGCAGAGCTGGGCCCTCGGCTTCTTCTTCCAAATACTCCTGTGGGATGGGAGAAGTAAAGAAGTGGACAAGAGCAGAAGAGAACATAAATGATTAGTTGGCTTTGCTCCTTTTATTGACATCATATTACTTTCTAGTCCGTTCCCCGTGATTCTGAGAAGCATTATATTACAAACATTAAGAACACTATTGTACTTGAATTCGAAACCTGGCTTGATCCTATTGGAGCAAGTTGCATAGCCTGTTTGAGTTACAGGTTTGAAAAGGTGGGAAGGGTGATTACATATTGATAACTTATCTCATGGTTTGGGTTATAAAAATGAATCAGAGGAGGGCAGAACAGGAAAATGAAAAGCAGGAACCTGTTGAATTTTCATATGTTTTAGTGAAAAAGAATACTCTGGGTGCTGATGGCTGTCACCTGTCATCCTAGCTACCTACTCGGGAGGCTGAGATCTGAGGATCACGGTAGGAAGCCAGTCAGAGCAGGAAAGTCCATGAAACTCTTATCTCCAATGAACCACCAAATAACCAGAAATGGAGCTGTGGCTCAAGTGGTGGAGTGCGGTCCTTGAGCGAAAAAAATTCAGAAACAGTGCCCAGGATCTGAGTTCAAGCCCCAGGACACACACACATACGCAGTATAGTCAATTTTATCCAAAATTTTTCCTTACTGACCTAGAAAACCATTCCCATTTTCCTGCTCACATGAAAGAATGACTGTTTCAGGGTTCCTCACTGTAAATGTTATTTCCCACAGCGGGCTGTGAACTTCTCTAGGATGGAAGTTTCCAGGAGAGGCCTCAGGTGAGTGTATCCAGTAAGTCCTGTCCAAGATCAAAAGCACAGAATTTGCCTCTTACTTCTTGGAACCAGTTTCTAATGAATGGGAGTGCTGCTGTGATGGGTAATGGAAAAATTGGCATGAATATTACCATATTCGTATTAACTTCGTGTCAGCGTGTATTCCCGATAAAGATTTTAAAGATACAAGCCTATAACCCGGGACGTGAATGCGTCTTTGAAACGTTGAGGTATATTCAGGAAGAAGTTGGGAGCCTTCTTCAATACGTGATATATGTAACTAATTTCTGATATTTTAAAAACTGTGTCATAGCCCTGAACCATGTGCCCACCCCATCATGCTCCAAGGGACAAACAATTTGAATGCTTTCAATGAAAAAAAAAAAAAGCTTTGGGTAATTTTCTTTCGGTGTGCTGTACTCAGCATAACAGAGAGACAATCCCATGCCCCTCCTCTGGCCCCATTAGCTTCCTTCGTGTGTCTTAGCCCAGCATTCAGCCATGTTTAGTAATTCAACTAATACAGAACCTAGAGACCACGAAAATCGCTGTGTGTTGGTGCAGTAGCCCGGTGACGTTATCAGGATCGTAGGAGAGTGTTTTCCAAGCTCTCTAGAGCATCAGTCTCAGTGGACTGGCTTTTGGTGTCAAGTTGAGCTCGTAGTTCAGGAAGACTGGGAAAGCAAGAAGAAACCAAAATATTTTTCCTGCTCATCTCTTTCTGTCAGAAGGCACATTGTCCTCAGAAATTTGTCCCTGGGAAGTGTCCCAGAACTCTGACAAAGAGCTCATCATGTCGAGTGCAAGCTGCAGAGCGACGGGAGAAACAAGGCCTGGGTTCCGTCGCTCTGCGGGAAGCAGGGACGTTTCCCACCCCCGGAGGCGTCCACCGCGGCGGAGGGCGGGAGACGCGGGGAGGGCGGGAGGACATCTCACAGTCGGGAAGGACGGCCGCTTCGGAGAGGGCTCCCCCAGCGCACACGCACCTACAGCTCGGGCTCAAATAAAGCTCGTTCCATCCTCACCTCAGCTCCAGTTTCTCCCCCCAGTCTATTCCTGCTCTTCATCCAATTACTGCAGAGCTTTGCAGAGTGGGTTTTCTTTGTTGTCAAGGCCATCTAAATTCATGATGGAAAAGAATGGAAAAATGCTAATAAACGCATTCCAGAAAATATAAATCACACCACTCCGAGACAAATACCATTAATGGTAATGCTTGCTGCGTGTTTCTTTAGACACTGCTGTATTAATGTGCATTCATACATTTTTACAAGATATTTTCCTCGTGCTGTTTTCATCTACGGCGTGGCATATGAGAAAGCTAGAGAAATGACTGTATCTCTTTTTTAAAGTTGGGATTGCTTTGGAAAGCAATTTGAATAATTTAGAAAGTAGCCAATGCCGTATGCTAGTCCAAGAGCGAAAAAAATAGCAATAAAGGGGCTTGGAACACTGTCAATTTAAAGTTAATTCATCAATTTTATATATCAGTATATGAGAAGCTACACAGTGTTTGGCTGTCGCATAACATTTGGTGAAATTAATTCCTCATGCAGCATTTGCAACAAGAACACCATTAGCTTTCCATGCATAGCCAGGTTTGCATGGACTATTCCAGGAATAAATTGTTCCTTCTGTACTGTTAGGAATAATGCCGTAGCATTAGAAGGATTTAGGGTATTAAGTGTTTGTTCAATTTTGAAAAACCATTCACGCAAGTAGCGCCTTAATCTTTCAGAGCTTTGAACCTTCTCAAGTAACATATTCAAGTTCTTTCTAAAGTCATCTCTTGAATAGCAAGAGAAGAGTTTTAAGCTAATCAACATCACAAAAATATTTACCTTGTTCTGTGGGATACACCTGTCCACGTGAAACCGCGCGAGCCCGATGGAGTGGTTGATCTGCAGACCTTTGACCTTGACCTTGCCCCTTCAACCACTTGGCCATTGGGCTATTTTGATGGGCTTCAAATTCTAGTTCTACCATTTGCTAGCTATTTTCTGCAAACAGATGGATTAGCCTTGAGAAAGCCTCTTATTTTTTTTAACTTTGAGGGTGGAAGTATCACGTACTTTGGATGTTTGTGGTGAAGATGCAAGTATTGGTCATCGCTTCTGCAATGTCTAGGATGTATCACTCTCTCAATACCTAGTGACGAGGACCCAAGCAGCCGTGGTAGTGTCGATATGGATGACTGCAGATGCAGCAAAAGCTCGAACAAAGCAGCCCTAAGAGTATGTCTTCCTCTCCTCCCACACAAACCTGCCAAACGTAAGCGTGTTCCTTCAGCTCAATTAGAAAGCGCCAGAATCGAGAACAACCCATGGACACCAACCACAGCAGGAAAAGGACGCAGAGGCAAGAGAACAATCCCATGTTCAACAGCAGCACTCGCTGATCAAACGGGGGGCCCGAGCCTAACGGATCTTCTACATCCATCCCCCTCCCCGGCATAGCGACGTCACCGAATAATGGGGGACATCATGATGACTCCCTTTTGCCATCTATCTTCTAGGAGTTCTTATTTCCTAGGAGTCCCCAATGGGAAACCAGGTTATGTTCGTCTATAAAAGAATCCTTTCTGGCATTCATAGAGATAGGCAAATAGGAAAGGGGAAAGTAACGCAATGGAGACGACAGGTTGGAAAACACTACATACTGATCCACTCGAGCGAATATGAGACAAAGAACTAACGCGTGCCTAGTGAAAACTGGGACTAGCCACAGATACAGCGCTAAGAACACATGGCTTCTTTAACAGAACCCTCAGAAGCAGGTGGCGGCCTGGAACTGGTGGCTCGTGCCTGAATCCTACCTACTCAGGAGGCTGCGCTCGAAGAACTGTGGTTCAAAGCCAGCACGGGCAGTCCATGAGGTTCTTATATCCAATTAACCAGAAAAAAAAAGCTAGCCGCGGAGCCGTGGTTCAAGTGGTTATAGTGCCAGCGCTGAGTGAAGAAGCCAGGTATAAGAGTGCAAAGCCCTGAGTTCAAGGCCCAGTATCAACACACGAAAAGAAGAAAAGGAAGAGGAGAAGGAGGACGAGGAGGGGAAGGAGGTGACTTCTAGCTTTCCACAATAAAGCGTGTGAGACAGTAGTGTTTAGTGTGGAAGAAATTAGAAAAGACTTCTGCTAGACGCCTTCTCCATTGGTATCCCTCCCATCCCTTCTCAACACCATCGGCACACACACAACCGCATGTCACCGCGACCACAGATGGTGTGCAACGAGGCTGTGTCTGCACCTGACTCCTGCCGCGCGCCCTGTTCACGCACACACACACACACACACACACACACAGAGGCACAGATTGCTCAGCCAGAAGGGGGCGGGAAAATAGTTACTCTCCGTGTTTTGAAATAGACGGTAGCTTGTTGGGTGACAATCACGACAAGGTCTCTCTTCTCCTTTACCACCCAGCCCTTATTCTTCCTTCAGTTGGAAGGAAGAGAGAGAGAGAGAGAGAGATTGTGTGAATATGGTTATCTCCCAAGGGCTAGACCCCTTTTTAATTTTTTTTTTTTGCTTTTACGTATGATTTATCAAAACTACATGAATGTGTTCCTACTAGAGTTGCTTCCAGTACCACATTTTACAACCAAGCCTGTTTGGCTTGGTTTTCTTTCTCTCCCTTCACACATCACTGTGCTCCAGGTTACCGAGGATATGCATTTTTACATACTTCCCTTTGTGCTCCAAGAACTATATGTAAACATATGTATGCCTTGAAACATATGGTAAAGATTTTTCTTTTATTAAAAAATGAGTTCACATTTTACAGTCTTTTCTGCGTCTTGCTTTTTTTCATACAATAATTCGTGGAAATCCCTTCTAGCACCGGAGCAAGTCCAATCCTTTCTCATGTAATGGCTGCAAAACATTTCATGGAATGGATGTTGCTTATTTTACTCACCATTCTCTGATTGATAAACACTCATTCTTGTGTGGTTTTCCCAGTTACTGATGTAATGAATATCCTTGAACATGCATTCTGTTTTCTGTTTTCTTAACTTCAGTCTATTTCATTGAACACACTTTTTTTTTTTTTGGGGGGGGGCGGTCCTGGGCCTTGGACTCAGGGCCTGAGCACTGTCCCTGGCTTCCTTTTTTTTGCTCAAGGCTAGCACTCTGCCACTTGAGCCACAGCGCCCCTTCTGGCCATTTTCTGTATACGTGGTGCTGGGGAATCGAACCTAGGGCTTCATGTATGGGAGGCAAGCACTCTTGCCACTAGGCCATATCCCCAGCCCCTAAACACACATTCTTAAGCCAAGCCTGTCTACGTGGTTTTATTTGGAGAGTTGTTTCTAGGACTGCTATCCTATCTGCTGTCTCTCTCGCCGATGCTTTCAGGTGCATTTCCTTGGTTGGTATGGGATTTGAACATCACTTAGTGTTCATCCCCTGGCCAATACCTAAGAGCTCTCTCCCCAGTAGTCCTCTGTCGCTGACATTATAAATACTTTTTCCAGATCCATCTCTGTTTGTTGATTTGTTTATAGTGCTGTTTCCCACATTACATAGCCTGTCTTGTAGTATAACTTCTTTTTTTTTCTGTTTATGTGGTGCTGAGGAATCAAACCCAGGGCTTCATGTGTGCTAGGCGAGTACTCTACCGCTAAGCCACCTACCCAGCCGGACTTTTAAATGTTAAATCTTATTTCAAATTTTCTTGTTTCCAGAAAGTGTATACAGATGTTGCCTAAATTTTCTTGCGGGCATTTTTATGTTATTTTGTTCCCTACATTTAATTATATATTCTGTATGATATTAAGAAAACAAGCCCAAAACTTGGAAATGCAAACCCATAATTATATATCAGTTCATTGACAGACTAGAGCATTCTCTAAATGGCTCATGTCATCTTTTATTGTTACATACTACTGATTTGAATGCAGACTATGTCTTTGCACGATCATTTGTAGGGTTTTCACCAATAAAAATTCAGGTGTTTCTATACAATAGAGAAAATAACCTATGTAACAATGTTGTGATAGGATATTAACCAGTTTTGTCTGAGTAAGCTTTTTCTAGCCTATTTGACTGCTTCACAAATCTCTGTTCTCCAAATGTTTTGTTTTTCCATCTGCTGGTCCACTCACTCATGAGCTAAATAAATCTTTGATTTGTGTTCCATTTTATTTTCATTATGAGAGACACGTTCTAAGGGTTTTGTTTTTTTTGAGAACTGTGCTTTGACATTGGCATATGATCATGAGTATGAAAGGTGAATCAATTTATTTCTCTCCACACGAATAATTAGTTGTGCCGGCACGGTTATTAAATTACATATCCTTTTCCTTCTAAATAGCAATGCTAACTTTTCCATGCCTTAATTAAAACTTTTTACATCGAGTAAGCATGCGATGAACATATTTTAGGTGAATGTGGCGTATACATGTGTGTACTTGGCTCTCCCTCCTGATTCTCTCGTCAGTTCTTTTGAGCTGTCCATCTTCCAGCCTATTGCTTTGCAAATACAATAATTCACCTTGGATGGTTTTACAGTGTGCTCTGATGTCTGTGAGGCAGACACTTGTGGTTCCTTTCTTCCTCTCGCAATAATCTCTCTCCTACTCAGGAATATTTATCCTACCATCTATATTTTAAGAACTTTTTCTTCCAGCTCTAAAAAGAAAACTCCACTTGGAATTTTACTAAGAATTGTACACTTATTCTGATAAAATTGGCCCTTGGTGATGTTAAGCCTTCCTACCCTAGAACATTCTGTGTCTTTCCATTTGTTCAGCTATTACTTTGTGTCATTCAATAACAAGTTTCAGGTTTTCTTTACATAGAGCCTATATCTTGGTATCTTTATTTGCTAAGTATTCTGTAGATGTTGAACATGGATCATTTTCTGTATTTCTATGTTTTTGTGCTTGGGGCTAGAAACAAAGACTATCGATTTTTTTTTTATATCTATCTTGTACACAAATGCCTTACTAAGTTCTCATTATTTTTAATAGTTCATTTGATTTGACATTGTTTTGATCTTTCTCTGGCCCTGAAGTGCTTTCAGGATAAAATATAACCCAACAGACAGTCCACATGATTTATTTTCTATCAGTAAGTATTTACTTTACTTAGCAACTTAGACTTCAACACAATCTGTATCTTTTTTCCTTAATGCCTTGAAGCTTAGTATAAACATGCTTGTTTTTTATCATTGTTTAAGTTCTGCTCAGGAGAGAAGAAAGAGGCCCCACAGAAATGCCATCCCCAAGAGGCTGTCTGAACATATACCATCTCTGGAGAGATTCCAGACCTGGGAAAGATGTGATCCAGAGAGGCACCGAGCAGTGGAAAAATGCAAAAAGCCTCCTCCTAGATACAAAAAGGGCTCGACAGCAGGTCTAAGAAATGCCAGCCAGGCAGGAAGACAAATGCGTGGAAACGAGTTAGGACGGAGAACAGAAATAAGCTGCATCGGGGAAAGGGTTTCCGACAAAGAGCCCAGTGGAGACTAGTCCGAGGAGTTCCACATCGGGAAGGGGTTCACCCCAGAGGAGGGTGGGGTCGAGGAGAGAGAGGGAGGCCAATGGCGGAAGAAGGCAGTCAAGAACTCTTGGTAGGGGCTGGGGATATAGCCTAGTGGCAAGAGTGCCTGCCTCGGATACACGAGGCCCTAGGTTCGATTCCCCAGCACCACATATACAGAAAACGGCCAGAAGCGGCGCTGTGGCTCAAGTGGCAGAGTGCTAGCCTTGAGCGGGAAGAAGCCAGGGACAGTGCTCAGGCCCTGAGTCCAAGGCCCAGGACTGGCCAAAAAAAAAAAAAAAGAACTCTTGGTAGGTACCACAAAAGTAAGAAAGGGAAGGGAAGGGGTGGGTGGAAGGGGGGTGAAAGTGTTGAAAAGGGGGGCACTGGTCAAGATACGTTGTATTCATCAGCCGCTTTGTATAAGTACTTACAGATAACTTTTAAGTGTATGTAGCTTTTAGAAAAAAAAGAAAAGAGAGAAATCAGCCTCAAAAACGAACCCCTTTTCATCCTAATCTTTACCAAGCGTCTGTGCAACTTGAAAGGATGAATCTGCCATCGTTCTGCAGCGTCTGGGGCAGCCTGCACACCCGAGACACCTCGGACTGAAGCAGCGGGGCTAAGTTAGTGCTACATTCTTTCACAGGAGGAATCTGAAGGAGTAAAGTACACAGTGTAAGGGGTTTAGGTAAGACGTCTGAGAAAACATTTGTTAATACTGAAGACAAAGAGGTAATCCGACTAGACATGAATTCTTTCCTTTTAACCTTAAGTCATGCTTTAAGTATTTTAAGATACGTTTTACCATAAATAAATATTCATAAAACATTAAAATAAATAAAAATATTTGTTTTTTTTTTTTAAAAAAAGGGCCCAAGATGCAGCCTTCGTGAAACCTGTAAAAGAATGACACAACCAGACACTCTGAAAAATTGTGCACATTTATTTTCAAATGAAAGTGGCTTTATGTAATCACTTTCAGAAGAGCACATTCAAAGAGTAAATACCTTTTTTTAATATTCTTCACTTTGTCTAGATACCTCCTTTGTAGTGTTCCTGACTGCTAATTCTATATTTTTCATTGTTCGTTTCCCTCTGGCTTTTAAAATGAAGGGGAGAAGGAAGTAAAATTATCATCATTTTTATGTAATAATATCCCAAAAGTTGGTTTTATGTAATTTAGTCATATTCTGTTACAGTCTAAAAAAAATAATAAATCACCTTCAGAATTTGAAATAAATGGGATTTTACACAGGAAAAAGATTCACCGAGAGCACATATGTTTCTTTAACCCATTTGCTCTTTCTGCTAGCTATGATGCTGAAAGAAGCATTCCCGGCTCGCCTGTACTTGTTCTAAATGTCACGGGCCACAGCCTGTCCCTTAGAGGAAGGATCTTCATCTGAGGTTATATTGTTGCAAGGGACATTTGATGAGCCCAATGAAACAATCAGCTCTTTGTTGTTGTTGTTGGGGGGGGTGTGTATCATGGGGGTCGTAGTCTGTCCTAGTGGGGCTTGAACTCGGGGCCTAGCGCCACAGCGCCACTTCCAGTTTTTGGGTGGTTATTTGGAGATACGAGTGTCATGGACTTTCCTGCCCGGGCTGGTATCAAACTATGATCCTCAGATCTCAGCCTCCAGAGTCGCTAGGATTATAGACATCAGCCACAGGCACCCAGCTCAACTCTCCCCCCTCCCCCCTCCTCCCCCCCACCCCCGGGCCCTTGGAATAAAAGAAGACCAGGGAAATATGCTGATATCATTTTGCATGGAGAATTCTGCAGGCAGAACAGCCTGTACGCCCCTTAATTTTTCTTTTTAGTGCACAGAAAAGAGAAGCATTTTAAAAGAGTCTGGCTCCCCTAGGATCGGGGCTGACGCCTGAGACGGTCATCAGGTCTGCCTTCCTGTCCCCCTCCACGCCCACGGGGGGCAGGGCCCTGTGCCTCGCCCGCCCCGGCCCGTCAGGGTCCTGCTGTTCACCAGCGACCCGGGCGGACGCCGGGCAGGGGCCGCACATCGGGATGAGCGACCGCAGAGGCCATGGCGGCAGCCCGGCGCGAGCCCGGCCACCTTCCCCTCGAGGCCTCCGTGGCCGCAGCCGTGGTCGATGGAGAGCCGCAGCCGTGGTCGATGGAGAGCCGCAGCCGTGGCCGATGGAGAGCCGCAGCCGTGGCCGATGGAGAGCCGCAGCCGTGGCCTCCGCGCGGTCGATGGGGAGCCGCAGCCGTGGCCGATGGAGAGCCGCAGCCGTGGTCGATGGAGAGCCGCAGCCGTGGCCGATGGAGAGCCGCAGCCGTGGTCGATGGAGAGCCGCAGCCGTGGTCGATGGAGAGCCGCAGCCGTGGCCGATGGAGAGCCGCAGCCGTGGCTGGCGCGCCCGCCGCACGGCAGGAAACAGCAGGCGGCGGCCCTGGCCCGCGGGCGCGGGTTCGACCCCCTGTGCCGCCCGTGGCCCGGCCGGGTCCCCGCAGCGTGGGCGCGCGTGCGGCGTGCTCGCGGCTCCTCCCGGGGCGGGTCGTGTTGTTTCTCCACTGCTCTAGTGAGCCGATGCCCAGCTTTCGCTTCAGTCGTTACGAATGCGCTCTGCGCACACACACACTCCTGCCTGGGGTTTTAACCCCGATCCCGTGCGCTTGCTTTGTGTGCACGCTCAGGGCTGGCGTTGTCCCACTCGGGCCGCCCCTCCGCCTCCTGGCCTTTTGTTCTGCTTTGTTTTTAGCCTGTGGGAGCCGTCCACACCGCCTGTGGGAGCCGTCCACACCGCCTGTGGGAGCCGTCCACACCGCCTGTGGGAGCCGTCCACACCGCCTGTGGGAGCCGTCCGCACCGCCTGTGGGAACCGTCCACACCGCCTGTGGGAGCCTTCCACACCGCCTGTGGGAACCGTCCACACCGCCTGTGGGAACCGTCCACACCGCCTGTGGGAGCCGTCCACACCGCCTGTGGGAGCCGTCCGCACCGCCTGTGGGAGCCGTCTGCACCGCCTGTGGGAGCCGTCCACACCGCCTGTGGGAGCCGTCCACACCGCCTGTGGGAACCGTCCACACCGCCTGTGGGAGCCGTCCACACCGCCTGTGGGAACCGTCCACACCGCCTGTGGGAACAGTAGACACCGCCTGTGGGAGCCGTCCACACCGCCTGTGGGAACCGTCCACACCGCCTGTGGGAGCCGTCCACACCGCCTGTGGGAGCCGTCCACACCGCCTGTGGGAACCGTCCACACCGCCTGTGGGAGCCGTCCACACTGCCTGTGGGAGCCGTCCACACCGCCTGTGGGAACCGTCCACACCGCCTGTGGGAACCGTCCACACCGCCTGTGGGAGCCGTCCACACCGCCTGTGGGAGCCGTCCACACCGCCTGTGGGAACCGTCCACACCGCCTGTGGGAGCCGTCCACACTGCCTGTGGGAGCCGTCCACACCGCCTGTGGGAACCGTCCGCACCGCCTGGGACTCGCAGGTGATACCTACGGGGTAGGAAACCGTGGGGCCGCAGGCTGCCTGCATGCACAGGGCGTCTAGAATCTTCCGATCCAGAATAGGAGCGGGGCGCAGCTCGGCCTTTCCGCTAGGGTCCGCTAGGGTCCGCGAGGGCGTGGCGAGGCCGGGGACGGGACACGGGCGGCCGCGGCGACGGCAGCGCCTCTCAAAGGAGGTGTGAGCAAAACTCGACGGAGCCCACCGCGCGTGCACACGAGTGTGCCCAGCCGTGCGGTGTGCAGCAGCGTGGGGAGGGAGGAAGACGCGCGACTCCGCCTCGCCCTCTCGTCCCCTGACCTTCCGGAATCCCGTTCACAACCCGACCCACGCGCGATCTCCTGAGCCGCCAGCGCAGCCCGCCCCGCCGGTGGAGGCCCAGCCGCGCCCCAGCGCTCAGGAAGCAGTGAATTCTCAAACACGCTCACGGAAGCCCAAACACAAATCAAAGGAAAGGAGCTCAAGCAGACGTAACTAGCATTCCCCGCCAGTAAAGCGCGCCACCGGAGCTCCCGATGCCCCACTCACTCCAGGAGCCAAAGATTACCCTAAGTATCAGGACACAGCCGAGGATGCTAATATGTTAAGCTTTAGACCAAGACCTTGCAAATGATTAGCTTTACTCCCCCCCTCCAGTGATTCAGCTATAGGAGAGAGAGAGAGAGAGAGAGAGAGAGAGAGAGAGAGAGAGAGAGAGAGAGAGAGAGAGAGAATTACTAGGCGCCACTGAATCGTCCACAGGAGAAAGAGATTGGGCTTCAGAGTTGCACTGAAAAACTCTGAAGCAACTCTCTCGTCTTGATCAATCTTTTATAGAAACATGGCTTCTTCTTGCTCAAGGCTAGCACTCTGCCACCTGAGCCCCAGCGCCACTTCTGGCCGTTTTCTGTCTATGTGGTGCTGGGGAATCGAACCCAGGGCCTCATGTATACGAGGCAGGCGCTCTTGCCACTAGGCCATATCCCCAGCCGACTGCTGAGTTTTAAGCGTAGCGTTTTGTCTTCTTTTAACGTGGTCTCAGTCTACCCCCCCACCCCGTCCTTTCCGCCGCTCGGTGGCCTTGGACTCATCGCCCCCCTTCTTGTTTTTAGTCCTCAAAAACAATGCTAACACGACTGGAACCGCGATGTTCGCAGATAAGGAGGGACAAAAGTCCATCCTCCCGGGCCGCCTGGGAGAGCGGCTCCCCCGGAACCCAGGCCTCCCGTCCCTCCGAGTCTCCCTTGCTTGGGAAACTGCGGTGTGCATTTTGTGTCAGCGTAGGAGAGCCACGGGGAGAGAGCGGACACAGCACAGCCAGGAGGCGCCCCGAGTCCGCCCCGAGATGGGCGTCACTCACCGGGACCTGCGCAACGGAGGCCCCCACATCGACGTGTTCTCAGCAGTGTTGCCCCAACCCTTCCCTTCTGCAAGTCCCTGGTAGACACTAAAATAAACATTTTGATGGTTTCTCCTGCCCTGCACTTCTTTCTATCTGAGAAACATCTGTTGGACCCCCGAAAAAGGACCCTGGACTTCCTCGGCACACGTCCTAGGGGAGCGCTCCAAATTCCCCCTTACCTCACGCATCACCCCTAAGGCCTGAGGTCATCCGTTGGCACCTGGAATCCACAGTGTGGCGTGCTGAAGTGAGGCCTGCTTGTGGCAGTGCCGTCGGAGATCTGTCGCCCACGACCATTCCTCATCTGTCCCCAGGGGCTCTGACACGGGAGGACGGAGCAGGAAGCAATTAAGAGACGCAGGCAGGAAGCCGACACGGCGGGGTAAATGTGTGGCACCCTGAAGAATCACCAAGGAGAGGGGTTGAGGAAAAGCATCCCAAGCAATTATCCCAAGGACCGGCGGGGAATGAGACCAATCTCCCCCACGGTCTCCAGGTACATCCTAACGCCACCCTTCTCAGGGGGGGAGGGGGACTCCGCCTGGGCGATTTGATAGGGTACAGAATACAGGACGGAAGGCCGGCGGTCAGACGCGCACCGCACGCCAGTGTTGCCTCTGCGTGAAGCTCCGGTCCTGCACCTCGGTCTAATCCACCATCCCCTTTCCCTCTCTCTTTCTCCCTCTCCATAGACGTGTGCATATAGAAAACAGATGTGTATGCGTGTGTGCACACACAAAAGGAGGCTTACGTGAATATATACGTCGAAAGCTTTTAATTTTTTTTAAATGAGTATTTTTAAATTGTCACCTTCTTGTTTAACCCATATCCTCTTTCTTACTAAGACAGTCCATCTCAAAATGTATCCGAGTGAGTTCCCAATAATAACTTCCAAAATAAAACACTTCCAGTAACTTTCCAAAATCTTTAGGATTACTTCTTTTGCTTAACGAGATACACAGTAAATGAAGCTTACTGACTATCTAAATAGCCAAATTTTGAGACCTAAGAGTGGTATTTTGGCTCAAGGAGTAGAGAACCTTCCTTAAGAAGAAAAGCCAAGTCAACGAACGTGTAAGGCCCTGAGTTCAAACACCAGAACAGGCACACCAAGGAGAAAAAAAAAAAAGAGAGAGGGTGTTATTTTATTTTTTGATGGTTTCCTTACACCACTGAATTACAGGCATCAGGCTACACAGAGCTTAGAGTTAGAGATATAAATATTAAGCAGCTGCCTAATCTGCAAAATGGTGTTATTTTGCACTAGAAGGCATTTAACAAATTTATGGAAATCCCTTGCTTTGAGAGTTTGCCTTTGGCACATACCTGTAATCCCAGCACTTGGGAAGCCAAGGCAAAAGGATTGTGAGTTCAAGGCCAGCCTGGTTACATAGCATGACTTTATCTCAAAAATAAATAAATGAGTGGGCCAGAGAGATGAGGAATTTCGAGTGTGAGAAGTCGCTGGGGCTTTGCATAGCTCCAGCTGGAAAATAACTCCCGACTGGAAAGCCAGGATCCATTTCCACATTTGTGTCCTGAAGTTAATTTAATAATTGAAATACCTTTGAGCACAACAGAATGTTTGAGCTCAAGTGAATCATGAAAATATAATCACGAAAAAAAAAGCTGAGATATAATTTCAGAACCAAGTCCAAATTTTTCACTTGAGAAACCCAGGGCGGGGGGATCCCCCATGTCTGAGAAATGTACCCAGACACAACACTTAATCCCTTAGCTCCACAGCACCCTGGAGACTTTCAGGACATTGGTCTTTGACCTCCCAGCTATGGCTTCTGATAACCAAGGCCTCCGGGAGTAATCTTCCCACACCCCATTTCTTAACCACACCAAACCACACACCCTACCCCCCACCCCAACAGATTCCTCTGTTTTTCCTATCTGATGTGTCTTGGACTGAACATTCTCCATGCAATAGCTTCTACCCTCCTATGAAACTATTTGCAAGGTCAGTCCATAGACTGGCCTTGTTTAGGAACTTTGAGATTAAGTTAATCCTCTGTCATCTTCATTGATAACACGTTTAAAGTATTAACTTGGCTGGAACTTCGTCTGGACACACCTTTGTACTTTACCTAGCAGGTCAACTCTTGGGTCTTGAAACCCCTCATGTCCTCTGCATGGAAGTAGACAAGCCTAGATTGTTCTACCCCTGCTGGACATGTTTAAATCATTTGCCTACGGATTGGCTCTCTGTAGCCAAATTAAAACTTTAGCCCAAATTGCTTTCTCTATTACCCAGGGGCTTCGGGGCTCTCTTTTCCCCAATGCAAATAGGTACGCTTTGGACAAAGCAAGCTCATTTAAATATCAGGCTGAGAGGAACATAATTAGAAAGCTAAATGTGTAACCGAGAAAATTGCAGTGCATACCAAAGTCATGAGAAAATTAAATTGAGATTTTTCAGTTCTGTTCATTCATTCTAGGGGCAACTGTATCTACACCCTCAGGTCAACACTTCACATTTGTACACATGACACAAGGCCAAAATCTCTGCTGCAGGGGCTGGGAATGTGGCCTAGTGGTAGAGTACTTGCCTCCTATACATGAGGCCCTGGGTTCGATTCCCCAGCACCACATATATAGAAAACGGCCAGAAGGGGTGCTGTGGCTCAAGTGGCAGAGTGCTAGCCTTGAGCAAAAAGAAGCCAGGGACAGTGCTCAGGCCCCGAGTTCAAGGCCCAGGACTGGCAAAAGAATAAAGAAAAGAACTCTGATGCAGAGCAGGTTAACCTTGCTCCCCAGCAATTTTTTTAAAGACTAAGCTGGCCGCTGAAGAACGATTCTCAGTGAAAAGCCAGAACCATGTGTGCTGGGGGTCAGTGTCTCCAACAGCCCCCAACCCCGTAGCTCGGCGGCTCCCCCTCCCTCCGCCACCGGGTGAGTGGAAGCCCCACAGGAAGACGTGAAATACTGCAAGGCTGGTGCGCTACGCCCAGCTGGAAACCCGGCCAATAAGTTCCCTGTAACTTCTCCTCGTCCCCTTCAACGTTCTCAGGGTGCGTTGGCACCCTGAGCTGTCGGGGAAGCTGTCCCCGGAAAGCCTCTCCTTTTTCTTTTAGTGCCAGTTCTTAAAAAGTCGCAAAGCAAAACAAATTACCCCCATAAAATTATAATGGTGAGCAGGAAAATTCATAACCGCCCTCCTCCAAGACCACGCGGCCCACACGCTCTGCGCGCGTCTCCCCCGGGGTTGGAGAGGGATAGGACCCGGGACCTGGGACAGTTCCCCACCCCAGCCCACCCCAGCCGGCCTCCGCACCAAGCCTGCCCCCCCCCAGGTGACCAACCACGCACCGCTCCGGAACCGAGGGGCGCCCTTCAGCCGTTCCGCCATTCTGACTCCTCAGGAAAACCTAACTGTCCTAATGACAGCCATCTACGAGGAAAAGCTTGATCCGTTGGCTCCAAATACCTCACCCCAAATCCCGTCCTCCTTCCTGTCTGTCCTGCTGTTCTGAAGCTCCTAATGCTGTGGACTCTGCTGTCCTCATTCAGCACCCCGCAATCCGTGGAGAAACTCAGTTCCACTCACCCACCCCCTCCTGACACTGTGTCTTCATCCAGCGCTGTCTGTTTACATCCGGCGGCCTCCTAAAAATCCCACTTGCTTGTCTTTGGGATGCACCAAACTGGAAATATCCCAAACCGAGCCTGTATCCTCCCTCCACCCCCCTCAGCAAAGGACTCCAGCCCCACGCTCAGAGCAAGGACGGGCGCGGTCCTTCGTCCCTCCTTCCCCAGGCAGTCCCCAGGTCCAGTCGAGTTCTTAGCCCATCTCAGACCATCCCATCTCCCCTCCACCCTGGCTGTGCTCCGTGCTCCCTGCCCTCCTCCCATCCTGAGTCCCCCTCGGTGACAGCGCCGCAGTGCAGCAGAGTCGATCGTCTTCACCACCTGACCGTGTCTTCCATTGTCCTTGCCCCTCTAGGCCCCACTCTGGCTCCCCCCTCAGCGGGATTGGAACTCCGGGCTGGGGCTTGTTGGCAGGCATTCTACCACTCGAGCCTCAGCGCCGCCGCCAGCTTTCGCCAAGCTGTTCACTGGAGAGAGGAGTCGCGTGGACGGCCCTGCCCAGCCTGGCTCCCAAGTGCGATCCAACCCTCACGTCCCAGTCTCCTGAGGAGCCGGGACTGCAGGCGGGGCCACCAGTGCCAGCCAGTTCCGATTCTTTTTAGAGACGTTGGGTTTTTTGTTTTGTGTTGTGTTGTTGTTGTTGTTTTGCCAGTGCTGGGCTTGAACTCAGGGCCTGGGCACTGTCGATGAGCTTCTGTTGCTCAAGGCCAGCACTCTATCACGTGTGCCATAGCCCCGCTTCCAGCTTTTTCTATATATGTGGTGCTGAGGAATCGAACCCAGGGCTTCATGCATGCTAGGCGAGCTCTCTACCGCTAGGCCACCTTCCCACCTTCCCTTTACTCCATGACATAAGTCAACACTAGAGGCCTGGACAAGGAGCGTACCCAAGACACAGAAGGATGGGGCTTCCACAGAGCTTCCAGAGGAGCCCGAGGCGGGCGGGCAGGGGAGCACGGGGGCCAAGGGGCTCCTGCCATGCGGAGGACACTGGCAGCCACCATGGCCGACCCTCTCTGGACCGGATACCAGGCCCTCAAGCTCTCCTTCCTGCGGCTATCTAGATCCCTACGAGGCAGAAAATGGGGGGGGGGGGCTCTCACAAAAGTTGCTGCCGACATCCCCCCCACCCCCCGTCGACTAACGCGCATCGATGCGATGTGTTTAACCACTGCACGGACTTGCAGAGCCGTTCCTCCATCCGCAGACATCTGCAGCTTCTCTGGATAACCACCTTGAAATATCCCAAAGAAAGGGAAATGGGGTGGGATAGTTTACTGTCCCGGAGGACGCTAGAAAGAGAAAACAAAACATTGCATGCAAGACATGGTAATGAATCCTTTGGATAATAAGCATTTAATAAACAGAATCCGCCACTACTGTGCCATAAAGAGGTCAGCTGTGAAAATGCAAATGGTGGCTCTAATGACGCGGGAATTACTAAATAAACTGCGGTGTAGACCTGCCAAGAAATACTATGAGGTCATCGGAAATCTCCTTAAGCAATATTGACTGCATGAGAGAAATGTTCTCACTATGATAGTAAAGAGCCCAGAGGGACTTAATAAAGACATCCATGAAGCATTTCACGGGTGGAAGTAGCCGGAAGGAACGAAGAACAGAGCAGCCAGCGTGAGTTCCCGTCCTCAGAAAGCAAGATGCTAGCTAGACACAGTATGGAGTCCCCACACTAACATCTCGATTTCCTGAAGAGCGTAGGAAGTGCTGGGCACTGGAGGCTCGCGCCTGTAACCCTAGCTCCTCGGGAAGCTGAGATCTGAGGATCTGCGCTTCAAAACCAGCCGGATAGGAACGTCCCAGCAACTCTCATCTCCAACTCATCGCCAGACTAAATCACAAGCGGAGCTGTGGCTCAAGCATTAGCGTGCTGGGGGCTGGGGATATGGCCTAGTGGCAAGAAAGCTTGCCTTGTATACATGAGGCCCTGGGTTCGATTCCCCAGCACCACATATACAGAAAATGGCCAGAAGTGGCGCTGTGGCTCAAGTGGCAGAGTGCTAGCCTTGAGCAAAAGGAAGCCAGGGACAGTGCTCAGGCCCTGAGTCCAAGGCCCAGGACTGGCCACAAAAAACAAAAAACAAAACAAAACAAAGCATTAGCGTGCTGGCCTTAAGCAAAAGTGCTAAGTAATAAACAGCACCCAGGCCCTGAGTTTAAGTCCCAGTACGGCACAAGAAATAAAAAATGTGAGTAAATATAGTATTAGAAAGTAATCTAACAAGGTATGAATAGGGAATGATAGAATAACAAATGATTTTATACATTTTATTGTGCTTATAGTGGGTACTACTTTTTTTTTTTTTTTTTTTTGCCAGTCCTGGGCCTTGGACTCAGGGCCTGAGCACTGTCCCTGACTTCTTCCAGCTCAAGGCTAGCACTCTGCCACTTGAGCCACAGCGCCGCTTCTGGCCGTTTTCTGTATATGTGGTGCTGGGGAATCAAACCTAGGGCCTCGTGTATCCGAGGCAGGCACTCTTGCCACTAGGCCATATCCCCAGCCCCGTGTATACTACTTTTTAAACATAAAGACCAATGGTTCCTTTCTATGAACCTGCTGATAATAGGGAAACCTGGACAGAACTACATTATTCCTCTGAAATCTGTTTTCTCTATTTTCTCTTTTTCCCTTTTCTTGAATCTTTGTAAGAATTACTAACAACTATATTGCCACACAGCCATTTTGTAAAGTCAGGGGTTCTAATGTAACAGGATTTTTACTCCTAAAATCCATCACTTTATGGGAAGAAGAAACCGTGAAGGGAGTATAAGATAGTTACTTACACAGCCCTCTTTATTAAGGTTAGAATTCCTTTTGCACTAGAATTGTATATCCGAACACTTTATATATTTGAACACTTTCTCTTCGCTGTTTTCTTCTCAGAATCCTTTAAAACAAAAAAAGGGTGTGGGGAGATAGTTCAAAGAAGATATCATTTTAAAAAATGGCATGCTCTATTTTTTTCCCATTCATCTCATTAAAAAAAGACCTCATGCCACATGAAAGTAGCTTTTCTTGGTCGTCTGAATGTAGCCCTTACCTATGACCCAGTCATATCACTCTTGGGCATCTGCCAGAACATTACAAGTCAGGATACAATAAAGAGAACTGCACATCCAAGTTCCTGGCTGCTCTACTCACAATAGCCAAGTTGTGGAGAGAGCCCAGATGCCCTACAATAGATGAATGGATCAAAAAAATGTGGTACATTTACACAATGGAATTTTACTCAGCCCTTAGAAATAATAATGTTATGTCATTTGCAGGGAAATGGACAGACCTAGATTAAGTCTTGTTAGCTCAGAGAGACAAACAGTGCATGTTTTCTCTCATATGTTGAAGCTAGAGCTAAAACACAAGTGGACGTGGTAGGCATTCACACACAAACAAAGAGAGGAGACTCTCATAGGTGAGGATCCCAAAGACGTAACTCCTCTCGACATTTAAAATACTATTTATCAAAATGAATTCCAAGAAATGGAAACATGGCTTCTTTGTTGCTGGTGGTGTTGGTATGAGTGTTTGCTTCTGCTTTGGGGTGTTTTGGTCTTTTTTGGGGGGGGGGGCAATGGGAGGCACAGAAGGGGAGGGAGTAAACAGTCATGGTATTCAGTACACATTGGGTGGAAAATGAACTATGTAACTTACAGGCCAGACAGGAGGAGGAAACTGGGCAAAAGCAAAGAAAAGGGTGACTGACATCATCCAAAAGAAGAAATGGACTCATTACCTGACTTAGGAAATAGTAACTCCTCTTTATAGCACATTAATAATAACAATAAAATTATATTTTAAAAATAGCCTTGAGGGGCGGGGAATATGGCTTAGTGGTAGAGTGCTGGGCTCCTATACATGAGGCCCTGGGTTCCATTCCTCAGCACCACATATATAGAAAATGGCCAGAAGTGGCGCTGTGGCTCAAGTTGGCAGAGTGCTAGCCTTGAGCAAAAAGGAAGCCAGGGACAGTGCTCAGGCCCTGAATCCAAGGCCCAGGACTGGCAAAAATAAATAAATAAATAAGTAAATAGCCTTGATTAAAGAGCCGCCCGAAACTGAAGGCCGTGCGACTTATTACTGGTTGCTGCCTAGTCACCAGGCCTTCCCCAGTAGCCTAGGAGAGGAGAGATTTCCCAGCACTTACAACTTGTGTCCCATGGTGCTTTTCTCTTGAAGGCCAATGGACTGGACAGAACCAAGCCACACCTGCGCCAAGGTACTTCACTCTGCTCGTCACAACCAGGCTCAGGGAAGTCAGAGAGAAAACTACGGCCAGGTAGGATTGTGAAAAGGCTACTTGCTTGGTCACAGTTTTTATCCAACTCAGAAAGAAGTCGATGTTCTTGAAGCCATTTCTAGCTGTGTAATAGAATATTTATGATGACATTAACATAACTAAGCAAAAGATTATACATGTCTGCAAATATGCTGTGCTTCAAACTGGACAGCAGTCCTTAACTTTCCTTCAGGATCTTTTGGGGGTGAGATTTCTCCCCCCAGCCAATAAGGTACCTGCCTCTACCTCCCGCCCACCAGCCTCCATGAGAACATCACAACTACTGTCTTTTTTATGTCTTCTTAAATGGCTGCATGGATAGAGCCCGTTAGGTTTTTATTTCTATGTTGAGATGTAGGAAGAACTCCCATCCCTGTGTAACAAACGAGAAGCAGACCATCAAAGAAGAAGTTGGATGGAGACCACCTAGCTACTTCTCTTGTCCCTTCCATGGAAACTGACTCTCTAATCAGAAATGTAACTTCTACCTGCCAGGGACTGGGCCTGAGCCATTCTAGCCGCCATCTCGGCTGCTTGGGATTTAAATCCACCGTGTTTTTTTATATGTTCCCTCTTGAAGCCTAGCTCCCAGCCTCACCAATACAGTGTCAGCCATCTTACAATGCCACACGTCCTTAACAGCAACTTCAGAACCTATGGCACCGGGTCCAGGATGCCCTTGAGAAAGGACAGGACTTGCAGCAGAGAGCTACTCTGGGCTGTGACACCTTGGAGCGTAGCCCACATTCTCCTCCAAACCCAGTTCTCCCTACACAGCAGCTCCTTGCCCACAGGTGTCCCACATTATCTGTTTCCTTGCATCTTGAGCCGTGTTGATCAGCTCAACAGTAGCTATAATCTGCCTTAAATACAGATTGATTATTGGATCATCTTCTGCTCCCTATGGCTTATGATAAAAACCAATATTCTCCATGAAGGGACAAGCCAGCTGACTTCCAAATCTTTTCCCACTAGCAACCAGTTTAAACTCACTTAATACTGTGAAAGAAAACAAAAAATGTGGAGAAGCAACCAAGCAGGCTAAGAATGAGGCCTGCCTAGAATTAATGTTTGCAGATTTGATGCTATTTTTGTGCCAGAATTAGCATATATTCTGCCTCATCCAAATTGCTTTCTCTTTCTCCTTTCTGTCCTCTTCCAGAACGCCCAAAATTGGCTGCAATGTAGGACAGAATTTCCTACAACACAGAGACATCATCCATCTGTCTCTAATTTCACAAAATGACAAACTGCAATGTCCTTGAGAGCCAAAAGTTCTACTTCATTCTCCTCTCTGATGGTTAAGTCTGTAGGCTTTCTCCTTTCTACTTCATTCTCCTCTCTGATAGTGAAGTCTGTAGGCTTTCTCCTTTCTACTTCATTCTCCTCTCTGATAGTGAAGTCTGTAGGCTTTCTCCTTTCCTTTCAGTATAAGTCAAGAACTTAAGGTAGAACTGACAAAAGAGAAGGAAGACACCAAGGCGCACACTCATTGTTGGGCTACGGGAAGCTAGACCCCTCAGAAAAGAAACGAACAAGGGTGATCCGCCTAGGAGAGAGTTCACCGTAGTTCCAACGCCATGGGCGTTACCCCGTTCCTCTTACCAAGTAGAAAGTGAAAGTCCATCTGAACTTAAAGCGTCCCTCTCACGCCCTCCCCTCGCTGAATTTTGTTCTTGTTACGTGTGCCCTTCCCTCGCTGAATTCTGTTCCGCGGTGACAGTGGTCATCATATGTTTCAGATTTGGGGACTTTATCAAGTCAAGATCTCTTAAATAACATGACTTTGGGGGTTGTCTTGTTCAGAACGCCTTAAGATACACTGACATGGGGAGAGAGAGGGACAGGTACAGATAGACAAACAGACTCCAAAATGTAATGAATCAGGGCCAAAGATCGATTTCAAATACTTTCATTTGACTGGAATATTCCTTTGAGGGGATGAGTTCTGACAGAAGAGTTAGATGCGGCTGGGGATATGGCCTAGTGGTAGAGTGCTTGTCTCCTATACATGAAGCCCTGGGTTCGATTCCCCAGCACCACATATATAGAAAACGGCCAGAAGTGGCGCTGTGACTCAAGTGGCAGAGTGCTAGCCTTGAGCAAGAAGAACCCAGGGACAGTGCTCAGGCCCTGAGTCCAAGACCCAGGACTGGCAACAACAACAACAAAAAAGAAGAGTTAGATGAAAATTCAGGGAATGGGTGTAGAGAATTAGTAACAACTTGGAAAAAAATAAGTGTGCCTCCAAATGCAGCACTGAATTTGAAGTCCGAATCCTGGGCACCGTCTGAAGTGTGCAGAGCCTGGCCTCCCTGCCTGCAGAACAGGGCGAGACCCGCGGGGCGTTCTCCAGAGAGTGGCGGGCGCGGAGGGGCGATCCGCGCTCAGCCCTTCACTTAAGAAGGGGCGCGAGGGAAGGGCACGGTGCGGTCCGCCTGACGCGGGGGGCTGCTGGCCCGCGTCTGGACTTCTCTAAGGACTTGGGTGGCATCGGGGGGCTGTGATCCTAGGGAAGCCGGCGCCAGAGCTGAGGAGAGAGAAGATGGGGGGTGGGGGGCCCCCAAGTCCATTGGCAAGGCCCCCGCTGCGCACCCCGGCTTCCTCCCTGCTGGGCTTCTGGAGTGCACGATGCCTTCTCCCTGCCCCGGTCTCCTCGCCCCGGTCTCCCTGCCCCGGTCTCCCTGCCCCGGTCTCCCTGCCCCGGTCTCCCTGCCCCGGTCTCCCCGCCCCGGTCTCCCCGCCCCGGTCTCCCCGCCCCGGTCTCCCCGCCCCGGTCTCCCCGCCCCGGTCTCCTCGCCCCGGTCTCCTGCCCCGGTCTCCCTGCCCCGGTCTCCCTGCCCCGGTCTCCTGCCCCGGTCTCCCTGCCCCGGTCTCCCTGCCAATCGCAGCCCTTCCTTCTCCTTTAGCGGAGAGGGCGGGCGGGGGGGGGGGCAGCCAGGCAGGGGGGCCACGAGACCCCTAACAGAGAGCCAGGACAGAGCCACATTCTGACAGGGGGGGCTCTCCCCCACCCCACCCCCACCCCACCCCTCTTGTCTTGCGACTACGTGGAGCGAATGTGCTTCTCTTCGCCTCTTTGCAGGAAATCCTCTCCAGCCCCCACAGGTCGGCTGAGGGGCACCCTTCCTCCCGGCCCCCCTCGGGGTCCACGCTCCCCTCCTCCTCCCCTGGCCCAGAGGAAGATGCTATTTATCTTTAGAACCGCAAGGGCTCCGCCGTGGCCATTCCAGGTCCCCCGATCACCCTGAATACATGAGCTGCATGGACGCAGGAGCTGACGAGGCTAGACCTTCAACAGAGGCGGGTGCCGCTCGTCAGAACGCAGGGAGCGGGGCCAGGCCCTCCGCGGGTGGAAATCGAGGCTGAGCCTCCACGGCACGGCCAGTTAGTCCTTAAAACGCTGCCACAGATCGGCGTCAAACCTGGAAGTGACCGGGTCCCCGTTCCAGGTCCCACCGCCTCCACCCCGGGGGCAGAGACTAACTGCCTGCGCGACGGGCTGAGTCTCCGTTCCTCTGGCTGAGTCTCCGTTCCTCTGGCTGAGTCTCCGTTCCTCGGGCTGAGTCTCCGTTCCTCTGGCTGAGTCTCCGTTCCTCTGGCTGAGTCTCCGTTCCTCTGGCTTGGCCATGGGTTGAGAGAATTCGGAAGTGACGGATGGACGGAGAAGCTCACGGCCACACGTGCTCGAGGACGGACGCAGACCCACGGAAAGCTCTCCACGCGTCTTTCCCGTGTCTCTCTCCGAGTTGCATAGGTCAAAATTCTTCCTGCCCCGGGGCCTCTGAATGCTTTGCTTATTTTATCGTGACTTCATATCTATCTATGCTTTTAAATCTAAGCTCCTCCCCCTCCCCTCACTGGGTTCTGGCTTCAGTGCTCATCTTCAGTAAACTGGCGTTTCCAGGGACGGGACCTGTGGCTCAAGACCAAGTTCGCCAAGCAAGGGCAAAGTCAAGACCAGTCCCGGCAGAAGAGGCCTGAGGGCTCCAGCTCCAAATAACGAGCGAAAGGGTAGACTGGAGGCGGGGCTTAAATGGTCCATCACCAGCTGAACAAGCAATCCATGAGCTCAAGGTCCTGAGTTCAAGTCCCAGTACTGGCACAAAAACAAAGCATAGGTTTCCTCCACCACAGTGCATTCATCTGAATCTCCTCCTTTTTCTTTCACCGCAATGCTTATGCAATTTGCAATTACACTTCATTTATCTGTCTTCTTACTAGAGGAGCTAGGAAGGATGGTCTCTCCTCCTGGAGGACAGACAAAGACCCAGAGACTTTGCAGGGTTTGGGCATTGTCTCATCTTAGGGACTCAGTCAAAGTTCAGAGCTATCAGTCGAGCTGTTGTGGTCACTGTTATTTTCAAAAGAACTTCTTCAGCATTCACAGCATTGAATTCATGTGTCAATGTATGGCTCCGCGCTGAGCGGCTCCATGTTCCTTGTTTTCCTGATGTTCTTTAACCTTGACGGTATTCACTCCCCTATTACCTTCCCTTGTCTCCCCGCCCCACCCAGTTCACTGGGCCCCTTCCTCTTCCCAAAGAACCCCCGCCTTCTTTTATGTCTACTAGATTGCATGGAGAAGAAAGATATTTGTCTTTGCCTGGTTCTGTGTTTCTCAACATAATGATTCCCAGTTCCATTTGATTTCCTATGAAGGATAGAACTCTGTTCTTCTTTCTCCATTCAACTCAGGGGCACCCGACCCCTTCCCACCATTTGGCTATTGTGAACAAGGCCACCGTGCTTCAGTAGCTCTCTTGTATGCTAGCCTGCATTCCTTAGGAAATATCCCAAACAGATACAGCTATATCACCTGGTAGTTCTAACTCTCATTTGCTTAGGGATGACCGTATTTATATCCATAGTACTTGCACTAATTCACAACCCCATCAACAGCATATAAGGGTTGACGTTTCCTCCTGAGCCCTCGTCCCATTGGTTGCTTTTTTTTTTTCTTTTTCTTTTCAGTTCTGTTAATAGTCATTCTGACTGGAAAGAGGTAGAGTTTCGAGTTCTTTTTTATTTCCATTTCCCTAATGGCTAAGGAAGTTGAACATTTCTTCATTATTATTGACTATTTGTACTTACTGACTATTTGTACTTCTTTATAAGAGCTCTGTTCACTAAATATAACTATAGGTATATAGATCGAGATAGATAGATATAAATATAGATATAGATAAAGATATAGATATAGATATATAGATATATGGATATAGATATAGATTGCCAGTCCTGGGGCTTGAACTCAGGGCCTGAGCACTGTCCCTGGCTTCTCTTTGCTCAAGGCTAGCACTCTGCCACTTGAGCCACAGCGCCACTTCTGGCTTTTTCTGTGTATGGGGTGCTGAGGAATCAAACCCAGGGCTTCATGTGTGCTAGGCAAGCACTCTACTGCTAAGCCACATTCCCAGCCCCAAAATATATTTTTTCAGATGTGGAAAAATTATATCAGACTCACGAAAATAAAGAATAGGCTTTGCTATCAGACAAAAACAGCCTTTATGGCCTAATAATTATAATAATTATTTACAATAGCAAAAACTTACTAACCTAAATAGTTATTGAAATGGGCTTTATTAAATAAATCGTGGTAAATTCGCACAATTAAGTAATGTGTAGCCATTAAAAGGTGAACATTGTTATTGAATCTTTAAAGTAGGTTGCAGAACTTAATATCAAAATAATTATGTATACATGGATTTTTTTAAGTGTTGAAGATTATGCAACCCATCTCTAATAGCGGCACATTAGGGGAATGAGATCATTGAGAGTAACAAAGAAGGTCTTGGCTCCCACTGATGCTCGTATGTATTACTTTGGAATCTCACAGCACATGCTTATTAGCCCGCTGCGTAAGAGCCATTAAACAGTTCGGTGAAGGCGGAGCGGCGTTAGACAAATGAGGAGCGCAACTCAAAGTGAGGAATTTTTTTTCATAAAACTTCTTTTTATTTTTTCTTTCAAATTTCAGTATTTGGAGTTGAACTTGAGCCTGGCAGCCAGAATTCTAAAAATAGAAAGAAAGAACTAATGCGAATCCTAACGTTAGCGGCTGGGTAACCGCTGGTCCAGTGGTTCTGCCCTCCTGGTGGAGCCTGGCACGGAAACGTGTCACAGAACGTGACACGCTCCGGCCGAGAGCCAGGAGGACGGTGCTGGGACTCTTGACAAGTCTCCCCCTCGCTCTCCTGGACGGAATCTGTTCCTCCTGTTCGATGTGCACGTGGAAAAACAGGGCCCCCGGCTCAGCTATGCTCCCCCCCCCCCCACGAGGGGCCCGGGGAAGGAGCCGGGTTCAAGAAGACGCACACGTCCCGTCCACCGGGCCGCCCGAAAGGACACGTGCGATCTTCCTGTCCATCCTCCCAGGAGTCATAGACGGGTGGCTTTGCTGCGTCCAAGGGATGGCTTTCCTCCTCGGCGCGCGCCTTCCAGAGGAGGAGGCCGGGAGGAGGCCCACAGGCCCGTCCAGACCCCCGAGCACTGGACCAAGCCCAGGCTCGCTCGGCGTATTCCTTTGGCTACGTTCGTATTTCAGACATAGAGTGAACTAGGGAACCTAGAGAAGCTAGCTGAGAAGTTCTAGTATACGCGTGTGTGTGTGTGTGTGTGTGTGTGTGTGTGTGTTTGGCTTTGTCCACCTTGGTCTTGGGCTCAGGATCGGTGGTCGGGGGAGAGCTGGCGGCTCAAGAGTTGCTGAGATGAACCCTTTGAACCGTGTGCCCGTGGCTAACAGATGGCTTCTCCCGTCAACCTATCACAGATCAGCATTCAGCGAATCGGTAATTGCAAAATACGAAGTGTGGTTCTTGACGCACTCACTGTGAGTAACTGATAAGTATCCCTCAGTTCTTGTTCCAACCCTAATACCAACTACTATTTACTTAGCTCGCCGTTCTGCCACTTGGCAATGTGGCCTGGACTCAACCAGACAGTCCTGATATTAGCCAGATTCGCTCTTGCAGCTGCGAACAGCTGCAGTTCAGATCCGGACTACGCTGACTCTCCCGGTTGGCTGGTCTTCCATGGGACCATTCCCGTGTCTCCCACTCTTGTCACCAGGGCAACAAGGCCGTTTGGCAATCAGTAAGCCCCTTACAAATACTCCACTTTCTGGTGGGAAGGGGCTTCGGAACCCCTTTGCAAAGGGGCACATATGTGGAAAAGAAGAATAATTGCAATCATGTATGCACAATCTGCAACACTTAAGTTACAGTCCCTTAGCCTAATTTAAATACCAATCAACTATTTAAGCTACTTAAGTAAATGCAAATATACAAAATAGCTCTCTGCTCTTGTCTTCCTTTTGAAATCCAAAATGTATCCAATGGAAACCTTTTTAAGAGAAAAAAAACCCTATAATTCATAAATAATTGCTTTCAGTTAACTGATCTATTTTATTGCCATTTGTGTTGATCTGTTTTAGCAATTGTGTGTTCCTGTAAGGACAGCCAAGAGATTGTGAGAAACCATGTTCCGTACGATAGACTTGTATAATTCAAGTGTGTTATCCACAATTCTTCCCATCTATAAAAAAAAAAAAAATGTATGGTTGCCAGACTCTGGCAGACTCCTAGGGCTTGAACGAGGGTCTGGGCACTGTCCCTGAGCTCTAGCTCAAGGCTAGTGCTCTATCATTTTGAGCCACAGCTCCACTTCCAGTTTTCTGGTGACTAATTGCAGATAGGAGTCCCATGGACTTTCCTGCCTGCGCTGGCTTCTAACTGCGATCCTCAGGTCTCAGCCTCCTGACTCGGTAAGTTCTTATTTCCACAAACTCCTACAACTCAGGTGTTACAAAATAACTTAGATAAAATATTTTCCGTCAGGCTGGGAATATGGCCTAGTGGCAAGAGCGCTCGCCTCGTATACATGAAGCCCTGGGTTCAATTCCCCAGCACCACATAGATAGGAAACGGCCAGAAGTGGCGCTGTGGCTCAAGTGGTAGAGTGCTAGCCTTGAGCAAAAAGAAGCCAGGGACAGTGCTCAGGCCCTGAGTCCAAGGCCCAGGACTGGCAAAAATAAATAAGCAAATAAAATTTAAAAAGTATTTTCCGTGGCTGAAGTGTGGGGTCAGGTATTAGAGTGACTACCGATGAGTTTAGAGTGTCAGATAGCGAGTTTGTCTCTCCCATTTTACCTCCATGACAAAGTAAAAAAAGAAGAAGATTGCCTTGTATTTAAAATCCATATGAATGGAAACATAGTTTGAATATTCTTTTGCTCAACATTATGTGTAAGGTATTTATGTGTGTTTTATACAATTATGGCTATCTAAACACTATGTTCCATTGGTGAGTACAACACTGTCTAGTTACCTGTTTAAAAAATACATTTTGGGGGCTTGGAATGTGGCTTGGTGGTAGAGCGCTTGCCTAGCATGCGTGAAGCCCTGGGTTCGATTCCCCAGCACCACATACACAGAAAAGGCCGGAAGTGGCGCTGTGGCTCAAGTGGGTAGAGTGCCAGCCTGGAGCAAAAAGAAGCCAGGGACAGTGCTCAGGCCCTGAGTTCAAGCCCCAGGACTGGCAAATATATATATTTTTTTCCTTGTTTTATAGATGAGAGAAAGAAGTGATCTGTGGCTTGCCCCAGAGTTAAGTAGTAGAGGTGAGGTTTGGCCTGAGCGTTCTGGGTCCTCAGGGTAAGCATTGCATAACCCTGTGTGTTCATAAAAACCCCAAGAGTGGTGTGAAAATGGTCAACAGCTCGGATTGGAGAGGGGACGTTTGACCCTGAGGCTGGACCAATCGCAACGCTTCTTCTTCTTGTTTGTTTCATTTTAGCATCCTCGGACCCAAAGCCCAGCGCAGCTCATGACTGCGGTTGGGAAGAGGAGAGCGGGGGGAAGAAAGGTCCGTGGAGACGGGGGAGGCCGCCCAGCGCGGACGCTCCGACGGCCACTGGGGAGACGAGGAGGGCGGGCGGCCGAGGAGCCGGGCTGGGGCCACGCAGGGACCCCTGAACCCACGCGTGTGCCTGGGGGATCCCTGAGCCCACGCGTGTGCCTGGGGGATCCCTGAGCCCACGCGTGTGCCTGGGGGATCCCTGAGCCCACGCGTGTGCCTGGGGGATCCCTGAGCCCGCGCGTGTGCCTGGGGGATCCCTGAGCCCGCGCGTGTGCCTGGGGGATCCCTGAGCCCGCGCGTGTGCCTGGGGGATCCCTGAGCCCACGCGTGTGCCGGGCGGGGATCCCTGAGCCCACGCGTGTGCCTGGGGGATCCCTGAGCCCACGCGTGTGCCTGGGGGATCCCTGAGCCCACGCGTGTGCCGCCTGGGGGATCCCTGAGCCCACGCGTGTGCCTGGGGGATCCCTGAGCCCGCGCGTGTGCCTGGGGGATCCCTGAGCCCACGCGTGTGCCGGGCGGGGATCCCTGAGCCCACGCGTGTGCCTGGGGGATCCCTGAGCCCACGCGTGTGCCTGGGGGATCCCTGAGCCCACGCGTGTGCCGCCTGGGGGATCCCTGAGCCCACGCGTGTGCCTGGGGGATCCCTGAGCCCACGCGTGTGCCTGGGGGATCCCTGAGCCCACGCGTGTGCCTGGGGGATCCCTGAGCCCACGCGTGTGCCGCCTGGGGGATCCCTGAGCCCACGCGTGGGGCACCGATGCTTTGCTTCGGGAAGGCCGTGTGTCGGGCTCGCACACTCACACGCGACTCGTGCTCTGTGGTTGTGACCAGCGTGCCTCCCTCCGGCCACGCGTGCGAGCGGCCGCAGAAGGACTTCACGAAGGTCCGAGTGAGAGTGAAATGCCCCTCCACGCGTTCGTGGGCTCAGCCCTCGGCCCCCAGCGGCTAGAACATTCTGGAAGGTGGCACCTTCACCGCGGGTTGCTTCCCTCATCCTTGGTGCGTGTTGGTAAGGGATTGTGATGGATGTGGATTGTGACCCCACGGATTTTGTACTTCGGGGTGGACCTGAGGAATCGTGTGTGCGTGCGTGTGCATGCGTGTGTGCGTGCGTGCGTGTGTGCGTGTGTCTCGATTAGGATTACACTCGAGAGCCACACACCCAGCCCTCTCACTTACGTTTGGGGGAAGGAGGGGGAGGCAGTGTGGACACTGTGATGGTGAGCTGCAGGGCTGGTGGGTGGGGACGGGAGGGAGGGAGGGAGGGAGGGAGGGGGGAGGGGGGAGGGAGGGAGGGCAGCCCCCGTGCAGAAGGCAGTGCGCTGGTCCCCGACGCGTGGATCCGCGGCTCCTGCGCACGCCGCCTCTGCGATGACCATGGGGGACGCATGGCCTGCTAAGCTAGCCGGGGTCCGGCCGCCCCCTGGACGGCTGGGATTCCGGGGGGGCACGCCGCGTCCGGCCGCGTCTCGTTCCCCTGACGTGGAGAGCAGCACGGGACAGGACTGACACACCCGCCCCACACCAGCCGGCCTCCCCTGCTCCCCCTCCGGGCGGCCCGGCCTCCCCCACCCCTGACCCCGCGGGCTCCCCAGAGGCGGCCAGGAGAGCAGGGGACAGGCCGGGCCCTGCGAGGGCACCCACACCCCCCCCCCCGTGCACACGCTGAACCCTAAGGGGGTGAGCCCGGGGGACCGGCCACAGCCAGCGGCTCCCTGCGGGGGGGGGGGGCGGAGAGAGCTTCTTCTTATGCTGGAGCACGCGCCTATGTTCTCCTGTGACGTCGGGGGGGGGGGCTTCTCCTCGGGGTTTTCGTCCCTCCCTTCACCCCGCGTCTCCCCCCTGCACTCTGATCTCCCCGCGTCTCCTCGGCACACCAGCCTGGCTCCAGTTTCCATGCAGTAGGAGCACGGCTGAAACGGCTGCTGTGCGGTATGGGGGGGGAGCGGGGGGGGGGGAATGGACGTCTACCGGGCTGCACGGCTGAGCCAGCGCCCTGCTGCTGCTGGGAGCACTCGCTGGGAGCACTGAGAGTTCAGGGACAGCGCCTGGGCCCCGGGTGCCAGCCCCAAACAACAACCACAGCAGCAACGGCAACAACCACAGCAACAGCAACAACCACAGCAACAGCAAGGACAGAGCAACGGCCGCATTGTTTCGAGAGCTTTGACTGCGTTTGCTCTGCACACGGCTGCTGCCTCGGTGATGCCCAGGAGCTCGACGCTCCCCCGGGCCCTCGTGACGGAGCGGGAGTGCTCAAGGAAGACTTCTCAGGGCGCCTGGGAAATCGTTAGCAAATCTACATAACGTCCCTGCCGTCCTCCGTCCAGAGTGGGAAATGGAGGTAGTGACCACTTTCCCCACGGATCGGCTACGGGGAGGCAGGGAGCTCGTCTTTCCTGCGTGAGAGCTGTAACATCCCTGAACCGTCTCGGCAAAGCCGCTCCCCGGAAAGGTTGTGGAAACCAGCAGCCTTCTCCGGGAAGCATTGGGGCGGCCTGGGTTGGGTGTGGGTTGGGTGTGGGTTGGGTGTAGGTTGGGTGTGGGTTGGGTGTGGGTTGGGTTGGGTCCGGGTTGGGTGTGGGTTGGGTGTGGGTTGGGTTGGGTGTGGGTTGGGTGTGGGTTGGGTTGGGTGTGGGTTGGGTTGGGTGTGGGTTGGGTCCGGGTTGGGTATGGGTTGGGTCCGGGTTGGGTGTGGGTTGGGTTGGGTGTGGGTTGGGTTGGGTGTGGGTTGGGTGTGGGTTGGGTTGGGTGTGGGTTGGGTGTGGGTTGGGTGTGGGTTGGGTTGGGTGTGGGTTGGGTGTGGGTTGGGTGTGGGTTGGGTATGGGTTGGGTCCGGGTTGGGTGTGGGTTGGGTTGGGTGTGGGTTGGGTTGGGTGTGGGTTGGGTTGGGTGTGGGTTGGGTTGGGTTGGGTGTGGGTTGGGTTGGGTGTGGGTTGGGTGTGGGTTGGGTGTGGGTTGGGTGTGGGTTGGGTGTGGGTTGGGTTGGGTGTGGGTTGGGTGTGGGTTGGGTGTGGGTTGGGTTGGGTGTGGGTTGGGTGTGGGTTGGGTTGGGTGTGGGTTGGGTTGGGTGTGGGGTGGGTTGGGTGTGGGTTGGGTGTGGGTTGGGTTGGGTGTGGGTTGGGTTGGGTTGGGTGTGGGTTGGGTTGGGTTGGGTGTGGGTTGGGTTGGGTGTGGGTTGGGTGTGGGTTGGGTGTGGGTTGGGTGTGGGTTGGGTTGGGTGTGGGTTGGGTGTGGGTTGGGTGTGGGTTGGGTTGGGTGTGGGTTGGGTGTGGGTTGGGTTGGGTGTGGGTTGGGTGTGGGTTGGGTTGGGTTGGGTTGGGTTGGGTTGGGTGTGGGTTGGGTGTGGGTTGGGTTGGGTTGGGTGTGGGTTGGGTGTGGGTTGGGTTGGGTGTGGGTTGGGTGTGGGTTGGGTGTGGGTTGGGTTGGGTGTGGGTTGGGTGTGGGTTGGGTGTGGGTTGGGTGTGGGTTGGGTTGGGTGTGGGTTGGGTTGGGTTGGGTGTGGGTTGGGTTGGGTGTGGGTTGGGTGTGGGTTGGGTGTGGGTTGGGTGTGGGTTGGGTTGGGTGTGGGTTGGGTCCGGGTCGGGTCCGGGTCGGGTCCGCACTGTGGAGCACCATGGAACTGTAAAGGTCTTTTGCCCAGAGACAAAGGTTGTGCGGCGTGTCTGCCTCCTACTGGAGAAAGCTGGGCTTCTCCTTCCCTGCTCAGCCCGGGAAATTCACTACGCCGCCAGCCACGTCCTGCGCTACTGACAGGCTTAGCCACACTGCTGTTTGATCTCTGCGTGCGCGCGCACACGCGTGTACACACACACACACACATTTCTACTGCAGCAGGCAGATATCCATGCCAGTACCCACCGTGTTGCCTCCTATCTTCATCCAGATCCTCACTTGCCATACATCTTCCAGAGGCCCAAATCTGATGAGAGAAGCGTCTTGGCCCAAGTTTGCAAGGAGAGATCCACATCCAATGGTCTTGTTCTGCTTGATATTTTAAGTCACTACTTGGATGAGATGATTTAGAAATAAAAAAGAAGAAGACTGAGCAAAAATGCCACAACAGGACACAACAGGCGTAAGACTGTATAAAATCTGAGTGTATTAGGCTGGCCAGAACCTTCCATCGCCCTGGGACGGGAGGAAGGAACACGGGCCCGTCCCTTCAACAGCTAGCTGTGAGCCGCGGCCTGTGAATAAACATATACCCACTTCTTCCTCCTTTTAATGACATCTCCTACATGATGTGAGAGAGAATAAGCTAGAAACTGTCTCAAACATGAGAGAGTTCACAATCTGCCTGGACCCCCAACGCTAACTCTTCAGGACATGCATCTTATTGCTTGCAGAACACATTTCTGTGGAGATACATCTCTGGTTCTGTAATAACCTTGTTCCGTCTACATGGTTCAAGTGATGCTCACTGAATCCCAGATCGGACTCGTGAGCAAAGCCTTCGTTCTGCAGAGTGCTTGGCTCTTGCAGCAGTTGGGAGGAGGGGGAAGAAGGGGTGGAATGCTTCTCGCCCTTCATGCAAGCAAACACAATGACTGTGTTTCTTAACTTGACTAAAATCATACACACAAGTGGCAAGAAAGCTACTACACAAACTCCAGGAGTTTTTTTTTGTTGTTGTTTGTTTGTTTCCACTTCTCCTCGTCTGATGGTCCCTCCACTTCCCTACAAAACTGGGAATCCTTTGACTTATCATCACATCCTCACCATCTACATAGAAAGAGAAGCCACCTAAGAGTCTAAGACAAGGCAATTGGTCAATATAGGAGCGCACCCGTTAGCAGCAGCCGTTAAAGACGCAGAAGGTCTTTCAGGATAAATGTATACGAGCAGCACTGACAGCCGCCTGGCCAAGGATATCGACTTCAGGAGCAGAAATGTCACAAAAGAGGAATCCCAACATGGAAAATTTCAAACAAGGTCCAAGAAGAAAAATATGACAACACTCACCCAAACCATGTCCATCTGAAAGAAACCGAGACCTACCTCCTATCACCCCACACCATACATCCGTCCTCTCTGCCTTCGTCATCTTTTAGGTAAGGTCTCGCATCTGCCTAGGCCAGTCTTGGACTGAAATCCTCCTTCCCGTATCCCCTGTGCAGCTGGGACTGGAAGCACACCCCATTATCCCGGACTTACTGATGGAGATGGGATGTAGCTAGTTTATCCCCAAGGCTTGAACCTTCATCTCCACAGTCTCTGCCTCCTGAGGGGCAGTGGTTGCAGGTATGCACCACGGCTCCAGGCTCCTAACACAGGCCTAAGAGCAGAGCAGAGAATTCATACATAGTTCATGAGTTCCCGACAACTTGGACCCAGGAGAAGATCTAACCGGGATGATGTGGTTTTGGCATGTAACCACACAAGAATTTCCAAAAATGGAAATAACGGTGATCGCAATGCAGCGTGTATGTCAGCTCTTCCACTAAAATTTTGTTTGTTGTCCCTCTTCAGTCACGCTACTGGTCTCCCAAGAGCAGTGTATCAAAAATTAACGTTGGTTTAAAATACATTAATCAACAGAGAAGCTAAGCACCAAGAATTCTCTACTCTCCATCCAGCCCTTACACAGGCAATAAGAAAAAAATAATAATGTAGAATGGCTGCTAGCTCAGTGTGAATCACTTCCTACTTCCAGAAAAATCAAGCAGTTATTAAACATGTAAAAATATTTTAGAAACTAATAATTTGTAAACTGGCACTTTCTTCAGAAGCGTTAGATAATCTAGAAAAAAATGGCAGAATGACATCCTCTCCCAATTATTTCCACTGTACATTTCACATCAATTAGAGCCATCATGCACCTGTTGAATGTAAATTGCTTTATGAGCAGCTGTTCCAACCCCAAAGTAAACAGGCTTGGATATTGAAATAGTCATCTAGTCTAGGGCTCACTGCTATTATACCATCTTGATTTCCCCAGACAGAAGAGATTCACATAAGTTTATTTATGCATGCCAAACATAAAACATTTGGGTTTTTCCAACAACGAGTTTAACCCGTAAACCATTTCCCACTAGCCCCTATACATTTCCAGAAGGAGATCTGAATGTTTATTATTAATGGTTCATTTTCCATCAACTACCTGAGGAAATTGCTGTATTAATTGACGTAAATGCTCTCTGGGATGTGTAAGCAACCTGGGAAATTTAACTCTCTCATTCCAGGAAGTTTAAAAGTTTGATTTGTCAAAGCTATAGTTTTTTTTGTTTTGTTTTGTTTTGTTTTTTTGGCCAGTCCTGGGGCTTGGACTCAGGGCCTGAGCACTGTCCCTGGCCTCTTCTTGCTCAAGGCTAGCCCTCTGCCACTTGAGCCACAGCGCCCCTTCTGGCCATTTTCTGTATATGTGGTGCTGGGGAATCGAACCCAGGGCCTCATGTATACGAGGCAAGCGCTCTTGCTACTAGGCCATATCCCCAGCCCAAAGCTATAGATTTTTGAAAGCTGAATTTGTGTAGGAAAAGAAGAGGCAAGGAAAAGCATTCAGGCTCCAAAAGCCGGACTGTGTGGGTGGATGCTGTCCTAAAGACAGCCCTGCCCGGGGCCAAACGGCAAAGAAAGTTCTCATTTCTTCCCTCCATTTTCTGCAAGTCCTCACCTACAGGATTGGACAACACAGTCAACACACACGCGCGCTGTCCCGCTTAGCCTTCTTTGGATGACCCTTATTTTTGTTTTTCTGCTGGTCATGGGCCTTGAACTCTGGGCCTGGGCGCTGCCCCCGAGCTCTTTTGCTCAAATAGTGCTCCACCAATTGGCACCACAGCTCCACTTCCTGTTTTCTGGTGGCTCACTGGAGCTAAGAGTCTTGCAGGCTTTCCCGCCCAGCAGCCTCAGAGCTCAATCTCCTGAGTAGCCAGGGTTACAGGCTTGAGCCACCAGCTCCGGGCTTGGATGATCCTTATTTTGAGAAAAATAATATGTATATAATCAGTTCTGCTTCCGTTTACCACTCCCTCCAAACTCTCCATGGCCTCTGATTCTGATCTCTCGAGAAGCCAAAAGAAAGTTCACTCAACTGTGTTTGTCCCAACACCAGGAGAAGGATGGTGAGGCTTCTCCAAAGAGCAGTCGGATTTTAAAAGCGTGACTTATCCTAGACAGGTGCAGCCGAGCAGTGGACCTTTCAGCAAAATAGGCCGTGTCATGGAATTCTACGCCTCCATCAGAAAGAGCAACACTGCCCCATCCGTAAGGAAATGGAAGGACTCGGAGAAAAAGCATACTAAGTGAAGTGAGCCAGCCCCAAAGAAACATGGACTCTGTGGTCTCCCTCATTGGGAATAATTAGTACAGGTCTAGGAGAGTCCTAGCAGAAGGTCACAATAGCTCAATAGCAATGTCCATATGATCACATAAGATGGTGCTAACTAAGCCAAGTGATCATGCCTCCAGCTAGGTCTTCGCTGTCCTCTGGGTTTGCAGAATATTCTGCGTGAGGTTCCCAGCGTCTACCATGGCCCTCTCAGTCCTGACTTCAGGCTTGTCTCCTCTAACCTGTGAATGTCCAGACCTTTACCCATGTCCCTTTTCCTTCCTAATCCCCCATCTCCCAGACATCCCCTACCCCTGCTGGGGCTATGACCGTAAGTAGGTAAAGAAGTTCACAAAAGCTATGGCTGGAAAATAAGTCTATCTGTTCAAACATTTCCAACTGATGACATTGGCTTCAGCGATCCTATCTGGAATGCAGACACATATGCAAATAAATAGGTACATGGATGCCCTACTCTAGACTTGACAGAGCTGGATAGAGCTTTCGGTAAATCATAAGAAAGAGATAGCTAGTAAGAGATAGCTTGAGGGGCTGGGGATATGGCCTAGTGGCAAGACTGCTTGCCTCTTATACATGAGGCCCTGGGTTCAATTCCCCAGCACCACATACACAGAAAATGTCCAGAAGTGGCCCTGTGGCTCAAGTGGCAGAGTGCTAGCCTTGAGCAAAAAGAAGCCAGGGACAGTGCTCAGGCCCTGAGTCCAAGCCCAGGACTGGCCTAAAAAAAAAAAAAAAAGAGATAGCTTGATATCATAAACCTGCTCTACTAATAGGTGATTAAAGCTTTAAAATTGATACAGCAGACTGACACTTATTTTTGCCCTTTGAAAACGACAGAGTTCCAGGCACAAAGTGTGAACACCAAATGTTTGAAGGTGGAAGGAAGGAAGGAAGGAAGGAAGGAAGGAAGGAAGGAAGGAAGGAAGGAAGGAAGGAAGGCAGAGCTTGGTGAAAATGGAAAGGAATGGGAAATTGGCCTTCACAAAGGCAAACTTGGGGTACATAATAAAATCAGATGGAGGAAGAGGCAGCGTTGTCAAGGTGAAAAGATCACTGGTCCAAGCCCCCAGGGCACTAAGCACAATTCTTCCCCCAACTTGCCATACAACCTTGAACGGCCTGTCCCAAGTCTTTCTGGTGTACTGTCTGCGCCTAGAGGAAGGTGGGTTCCTCCTGTCCCAAGTCTTTCTGGTCTACTGTCTGCGCCTAGAGGAAGGTGGGTTCCTCTGCCTTTTCACTTCCCCAGGGCTTACTCGGTTTTGTACCACGCTTTGTTCTCTAGCTCGATCTGAAGCAATCCACTCCAAATAGTCCCTGAGGTTCGAGGCGTCTGTCCACACTCTGCCCCGGCTAAAGGTCACCAGCCATTCAACCACCTAAGCCCAGCCCAGGGCCACGAGTGGAACCTCTTATGCAGAGGTTTCTTTGCCTCTGCCTGTGTGCACGTGCGTGCACACACGCACACGCGCACACGCGTGCACACGCACACACACACACACCCAAGAATCCACGTCCACGCTGCCCAGTGCCACGTCCACACCCTCCTGAGCCAGCGCTGCCCAATCCACATCCACACTGCCCAGCTCCATGTCCACACTGCCCAGGTCCACGTCCACGGCCTCTCCTCCACATCCACGCCCTCTCCTGAGCGTGAGGCTCGTGGCCCACACCCATCCACGCAACCCCGCCTCACCCCAAACAAGTCCAGCCACCACCACCCCTTCCTCAGCTAGCAAGAGTCTCTGTCTCGGAAATGGCGCTGTGGCTCAAGGGGTAGAGCACCAGCCTTGAGCTGAAGAGCTCAGGGACAGGGCCCGGGCCCTGAGTTCAAGCCCCACGAGTGACAAAAAAGAAGTCTCTCTGTCTCAGTGTGTGTATGGTGTGTGTATATGTCTGTCTGTCTGTCTGTCTCTCTTTTTCCACCTCACTCATACCCCAACTGACCCCGAGGTTTGTTTGGCTTCCCCCCTCCCCCCAAGTCCACCACCTCTCTAACAGTTGCTTTTCCAAGGCCTCGGGGCCTGGGCTCTGTCCCTGACTTTCCTTGTGCTCACGGCTGGAGTCACGGCTCCACTGCTGGTGTACGCGGGGGGTGGTTTTTGTGTGGTTCGGTTTTGGTAGTTTCAGTAGGGGAAAGAGTCCCACAGACTTTCTCGTCTGAACTGACTTTGAACTACGATGCTAAGATTTCCACCCCCCAAGTCGCCGGTATGACAGCGTGAGCCACCTGCTCCCGGTCGGTGATTCCTTTTGATTAAAAAAACACCAAAACATTGATTAAAAACTCACTGTAGAGGGCTGGGGATATAGCCTAGTGGCAAGAGTGCCTGCCTCGGATACACGAGGCCCTAGGTTCGATTCCCCAGCACCACATATACAGAAAACGGCCAGAAGTGGCGCTGTGGCTCAAGTGGCAGAGTGCTAGCCTTGAGCGGGAAGAAGCCAGGGACAGTGCTCAGGCCCTGAGTCCAAGGCCCAGGACTGGCCAAAAAAAAAACAAAACAAAAAACAAAAACTCACTGTAGAGTCTTCATTTCTACCAAAGCATAGTCTATGCGTAAGGCAACCCGGCTCCCTGCTCTTCCAGAATCCTGCGATGGACGTTACTGTAACTATTTGTCCTTTCCAGTGACTACAGCACAAATCCTTAGGGTGGTCCTGTGCCGCTGGACTACGGGCTCACAGCTGCGTTCCTTCGCGTTCAGCTCTGCGTTGCGAAGCTTCCGGAGGCAGAAGGGGAAAGGCCGCTGCCTTCCCGGTCCTGGAGAGGAAGCCGGGTTTGCGGGACGAGCTTCCAGGGGCGTTCAGTGCCCCCCTCTCCACGCGCACGCAAGGCCCAGCCTCGAGCCGCCGCGCTGGGGGGAACGACACGTCGCAGAGACACCATCCCGAGCCTGGTCCCGGCACGGCCCGTGCCCGGCCGCACTCGGCTGGCTCGGACCTGGCCGCCCTGTGCGCTGGGCCTCGCGCTCGAGCACCGCGCCCCGAGCAAGGCCCGTTCCGGGGGGGCCGCGCGCCCTGTCGCGACTTAGGGTGCCCACAAGAGAGCGGGCGGAGGCCGAGGGAGCGCAGTGTCCAGCCTGCAGCCAAGGGGGCTCCGGCGAGACCCAGATGGCAGCCGGGGCGAGAAAATGGGGGGATTCCAAGGGAAGTGGACAGCCAGCTCGACGCAGGGGCCGCCGCACCCCAAGCCCGGCCGGCGGTGGCTCCGAAGGCGGCGTCCAGCTCCCTCGGCGCCTGGTCAGCGCCGGGGTCACCTGCGGCTCTGCGGGGCCCTTCACGGGCATCCCCCATGCGAGCCCCGGGCCTCGCGCCCGCCTCGACCTCCTCTGCCGCGGGGGCCTCCGCCCGGCTTACACCCCAACTGCCCGCCAGGGCAGCCCGCCCCCCACCGCCCCGGCCGCTGCCCGTCCCGGCCCGGCCGCTGCCCGAGGGAAACTCCCGAGGCAAAGCAGCTGCGTTCGCAGGCTCCGGGAACGGAAGCTGGAAGAGCGAAGCCGAGAGGGCGGCGGGACAGGATTAAAATGACCCGGCAAGGACCACGTGCTGGAAAGGATCAGAAACTTCCACGGCACGCGTTATGAAGGTACCTGTACCCCCCTGCTCCCCGAGGTCACTGCAGACTCCGCGTTAGAAACCGACGACCATCAGAGCCTCTGTGGGTCACAGGTGTGAACCGAAGCCTGAAGACGGAACGAGGGCTGCCCAGCGCAAGTAGAGCTAGACGTGGCCACTGACGAGACCGACCGAGACGTGGAGGGAACGAGGCCCGCCCCAGCTGGCCCCCTCCCCACCCGCAAACGCCGCGCCGGCGGCTGAGGCCTGGGGCTCCGCTGGTTTCTTGTCACACCCTATGTCAGAGTAGGTAATGAAACCTATGCACCGCGTAGCTGGAGTCGAACCTGACGTGGGGATGAAGAACACTTACTTTACTGTGGACATGTACTTAGCCAGCTGCCTCTTTATTCTCGTCACGGCAGAGAGGCCCCCACTGAGGATGCTGTACCGCTAGAACGCCTTCCTGGCACGGCTTAGCGTGGCATTAATATTTAAGCTCATTTGTTGCGGCTTTCACGTGGAGCCAAAATGCGTGCACAGTGGATAAGCTGTGTTGTTCTTCACCTTTTTCAGCTAATTATTCTACCGGATCGCGGTCAGCTATGCTTTCCTGCTGGGTTCAGTCATGTCTAATCCTTTGATCTATTTTTTCCCCGTTCACGTTTGCCTGTTTGGATGGCCCTTGCCAATTACATCGAGATCAGTCCCTACAATGCCTCTGAAGAAGGAAACTCGGGAGAATAGTTAATGATATAATCACAGTTTTCTCCCTACATGGGGTTCATTATGGTGTTGTATTCTCGGTGACTCGCTCAGCTTTGTCGAGGCTTCGGCTGGAGAGATTTCGGTCTAGGCTTAAGGCGGTAGGGGTGCAGCAAGATTTGATGAATTATTTACCCAGAAGAGCTGAAAACAATGTTACTAAGAATACTACAAAGCAAAGACTGTGGTGAAGAAAGAAGGCTGGAAGCGGCATGGAAGAGCAGCTGGAACGCTCAGGTGGAGGTCAAAGGCCTTGGCCCTTGAGAACAGGTGGAAAAGAAGGTGAAAGGAGTCAGCGGAAGGAGTGTGGACTGAATCTCCAAACAGTGAGAAGATGCCAGGGCCTCATTTTAGAGCAGGCTAGTCGCGTGCATCTTTCGGAGGGGATGACAAAAGCCCTATAAAGTGGGTGGTTTATAAACAACGGTAATGTAGACCTCGTGGTTCTGATGGATTTTAAGGCCCAGCAGATTTTGTGTCAGCAGAATCTCCAGTTTCTGTTTTCAAGAGTGCTGCTTTCTCGTGACCTAATCGCCTTCCCGAGCCCCCCTTCTCCATGCCACCCTTTCAAGGTCTAACATTTCACTTTGTGCATTGAGAGGCAGAGGCACACGCGTTTATTCCATGGAAGCTGCGTTCGATGACCGCGGTGATCATCATTTCAATGAGTTCCTGCCTATTATTTCTGGATGCCCCACCTCTGGAAGTCACGTGGAGCTGGGCTTTCTGGCCCCTGTATGGTTAGACAGAAGCATGTCACTAGTTCCTTCCAATGCGTGCTGAGCACATGGCCTCTGTGTCCCTTCAGAATCAGCGCTTTTGATTGCTATTGCAAGATTTGCCGGCGCTCTTTTTCCCTCTAGCAAGGCGATTAACGTCGTCCAGGACGATGGCCGCCCGTCAGCCCGCGTCCTCAGTAGGAAGGTGCAGAGCGAGGCAGCCCCCCGACCCCGCTCGTCTACCTCGAGATGAGAAGTCAGTCTACATTGCTCTAACCACTGAGATGTTAGGATGCTTTGCACAGAAAATCATCTGAGACTGTGACAAAGAGATAATTCTGCTGGGTCCAGTCCATGAGTTAAATATTAACTATGACATTAAGTGCTGTAAAATACTACCACATTTTTCCAATAATATGTGTACAGTGAAAAGAACACCAGGCTAGGATGGATGGATGGATGGATGGATGGATTCAAAGATATATGTTATTAGATATTCACATTTGGGTCGTGGAACTAGGTAGAGTGGGCCTACCCTAACCTCCTTTTAACTGAATTACCAACTCATTTAATCTCTTTAATTAATCATCAGTGTTGTCCATCTATAAAACGTAAGTAAGCCTATCTATCCAGCCCCCTCAAAGAACTATGTTGATAATTGTGGTAGGAAGACGGATTGTTATCCCTGCCGCCCGATGTTCTCCGGCCTCTGTTTAATCTCCTCCCCTTCAGTGGCTGCGTGTGGTACAAGTCCCATGATCGCACCCTATCACACAGCTGGTCCTCCTCGTCCTTGAGTTTCACATCTGCAGACTGAACAAAGTACAAACGGAAAGCCTAAAAGCTATGTTTCTGCTGAACGTGTACAAAGCTTTTCTTTTGTCGTAACTCCCTCAACAACTATTTGCATAACATCCACATTGCACTAGGTATTGTAAGTGACGTAGGGATGAACTGAAGTGTATGAGAGGAGCTAGCTAACTTACATTCAGGCATTAGACTCAAGCACCAATGCCTTTCAGTGTGCTCAAGGGTCCCGAACTCATCCCTCAGGATACCAGGAAATGACTCTATGATGAGCCCGTCTTTCTAGGAAGACACTCTCTCCTGCCTTGATGAAGTCCACGGCAGATGGGAGAGCCCACGTGCTCAGGAGCAAGGGGTGAACTCCAGGAACTGATGGCGGCCTCTAAGAGGGCAGAGTGCAGCAAGAAATCAGGGGGCTGGGGATATGGCCTAGTGGCAAGAGAGCCTGCCTCGTATACATGAGGCCCTGGGTTCGATTCCCTAGCACCACATATATAGAAAACAGCCAGAAGTGGCGCTGTGGCTCAGGTGGCAGAGTGCTAGCCTTGAGCGGGAAGAAGCCAGGGACAGTGCTCAGGCCCTGAGTTCAAGGCCCAGGACTGGCAAAAAAAAAAAAAATCAGGGTTTCCATCCCTTCAGTCACAAGAATACAGCGGGTGAAGTTGAAGGCGTTCTTCCCACTGATGCACCATGGGAGAAAGCAGCACAGCTGCTTTTTTTTTGCCAGTCCTGGGCCGTGAACTCAGGGCCTGAGCACTGTCCCTGGCTTCTTTTTGCTCAAGGCTAGCACTCTGCCACTTGAGCCACAGCGCCACTTCTGGCCGTTTTCTGTCTATGTGGTGCTGGGGAATCGAACCCAGGGCCTCATGTATGCGAGGCAAGCACTCTACCACTAGGCCATATCCCCAGCCCCCCAGCTGACATCTTAATCACAGCTTGCTAGACACTAAGCAAAGGATGCAGTTAAGGTGTCTTCCTGAGCTATAAAAGTTGTGAGAGAATAAATTTGTGTTTCTTTCACTGTTAACATTTATATCGATGTGTTAGGTAGCAGTAGAAAAGTAATATAATAATCGAATCCATGAATATATGCCAAGGCATTTTACAAACTGCGAAGTAGTACATATATGTATTAGATATCAACCTCAAAGTACATAAAGTGCTTTTTCTGTCTCATGGAGTTACAAAATCATAAAAATAAAAAGAATTGCCCCTGTGCCCTGGGGGGCCTGCAAGTCATCTTTTCACTGAGCCTTCACATAAACGCCTTCAATTTGCCTTCAAATTACAGCATCTGCTTTTTAATTTCGACCTTGAAGTTGGGACAGCTGTGTCACTGGTTGTGTTTGGTCTGTGATACGCACAGCCTCTGCAATGCTGTCAATAAAGATGAAACCTAGAGTTTAAATGTCTCTCCTTAGAGAGCCATGAAAAGCCCAGACGGTTGTAACCATGGATCCAGCTTAACAGGTATACCCCAGCCCACATTTCAGTGGGATTGCCATTTTCATCATTTTTACTACTGCCCTCCATGTCCCTATGAACTATTAAGAACATCAGTGAGTGCTTGTATTTTGTGTCTGTACTTTTTTATCTAAACTTCCTATGGATGTTGGAGGCATATTACCTATATCAATATGCCAAGTTTCATCTCCATTTCAGAATTTAAGGATGTCCTCAGTTTCTGTCACGAGTAACATTTCCTGCCTTCTAAGGCAAATCTGCTTCCAAAAACCCCTGGCTACTGTGACTCGAAGGAGAGTGGCCCTGTAAGTCTAAAGTATTATAATAATAATTATTATTATCATTATTTTTATTATTATGCTTATGACGGTGACCAGAAACTGAGTACCCTCCGAGTGCCGATCTCTCCGTGGCATTCTAGATAATTCTCAGGGGACTCCGACAAAGCTCTTTTGTTTCTTTTGTAAAATCAGACTTAAGGAGACTCGCTCCACGTGAGGCCACGCAGCCGTAAGTCACTCCGCCAAGACTGCTACCTCAGGGATGAGGCTACTTCAAAGCTCACTCCATTCCTCCACGCCTCACCTACGTTCCAGCCCCAAAACCAGCACACAAAAACAAAAGGAGAAACAAAAGGAATTAAGGATAAGAACATAGAAGACATTAGTTGAGACTGGTAAAAAATCTTAGAAGACTCATTTGAAGAAGCAGCAATGCCTGAAGCTTTAAAGACAAGTAAAATTCGAGTAGATGACAAGAGTTGCAGGGATATGTGAGATGCAAGGAGAATCCAAGGACATTATATGCTCGATAAATAGCATGAACCAAAGCAGAGAGTCACGAAGTATTAGGTCATTCCCATGTCCAGGGACAATTACGAACCTGAGAGAATCTTGCTGTTATTCCTCTGCTACCCACTCTTCCTTTCTTTCGTGATAGCCGGATCCCACCTAAGTCCTCAGCCACTCAAAATAAAGGCCACGTTTCTCCAGTTCCCTTCTACCTGGGGCGGGATCAGGGGTTACATGGCCACACTCTGCTTACTGTGATGGAAACAGATGTAGCTTGAGTTAGGCACTGGGAATCATTCTTAAGAAGCCCGTTCGCACTCTCCCTGACGTCCTGCTCCTCTCATTTCTTCTTTCCTGAACAATGGCATGGGAAGTAATGGCTAACGCCATCTTGGACCTGGAGATAACCTTGTGCACAGGCGTTCTGAATCCCCGTCATCTCCACAGGCCCTTCTTCTCGGTTGGAAACGGGACCCTCGGGATGGGAACGCTTGGCCTGGCTCTTGAGATCAGTGATGAGAATGTGAATATGTGATCCATCTGAAGACACAATTCTTAGAGCAATGTTGAAGAGAGACAAGGAGCGCCAAACACACATGGATTCTTAGACTAGCCCACATTCTGAGCTGTGTTGCTTGAATATATAAGACAGGTAAATGCCTGATCCCAGCAGCACTCTATTAAATTCTCCTCTCCACAGCTCTCCTCCTCCTCCATGTGCAGGTTTCCTGCAATGTTCCATCGTAAAAACCCTTCAAAGCTACTCGGAGGCCAGGACTTGAGGATGATGAAGTGACGTCCCAGCAGACAGACCCAGCATACGCTTATCTCTAATTAACCAGCAAAAATCCCCAAGTGGATGTGTAACTGAAATCTGGTAGCACTAGCCTTGAGCAGAACAAGCTAAACAAAAGCACAGAACTGGAAAGACTTGGAAAAAATTGTATTAAGCTAAGTAAGCCAAGCCCAAAGAAACACAGATCGCACAGTTTCCCTCGTTGGTAGTAATTAGAATGTGCCTGTAAATCTACACGTAAACACCATGGACAGTAAAAGACGCAATCTATATCGTCCACCCTTGACCAGGAGCATGAGCAACACAAATAAATTTAATTAATTTTTTAAAGCATGAGACTCTGAGTTCAGTTCCAGTTCTGAAGTCTCCTTATCTGCTGTCTTGCAGGCTAGAAGGCCAGGAAAGCAAATGATGTGGTTCAATATGAGTTTCAAGGCCTGAAAACAGGAGTGTCAGTGGTATAAATCTCAATCTGATCCAAAAGAGTCAGGTTCAAAGCTGGGTGCCAAGCTCACACCTGTAATCCTAGGTACTCAACAGATTGAGATCTGAGGATCATGGTTCAAAGCCAGCCCAGGCAGGAAAGTCCACGAGACTCTTCTTATCTCCAATCGAACACAGAAAAATCCAGAAGTGTGTGACTCAGAGACAGCACTCAAGCCCAGAGTTCAAGCCTCAGGACTAGCAAAAAATAAAATGAAGGAAAGAAAGAGAAAAGAAAAATCAGGTACAAAATTCAAGAACAGGGCCCATCGATGTGTGGTGAGAGGCGAGAGATGTCTCTCCTCAAGTAGAGAGGATGCACTGACCCCCCTGCTGCTTGGTGTTCTACTCAGGCCCACCGTGGATGAGATGATTCCTCACCCGCGATTCTACCTCACCCACATTCGCAGAAATAACCTTTCACTGCCCCGTAGCCCACTCAAGTTTACACACAAAACTCACCCCCACAGACAGCAAGACGAGTTGCTCTTAATATGTGCTTGTGATCTGCCTGCCCGGGTCACTCCCCTTTTTCCTTGCTACAGCACTGACTTTACTCATATTTGAGGAAGTCGAGTGTACAAGGAAATTGGGTCCCTGCCCAGCCTTTGAGGGAAGACATCACTAGCCAGCCGGCTGGTGTTAACCCCACACCTTCTACGAGCGATCGGAATAGAGGTGGACACAGCACCCACTCAGAGGCAAAAAGACAGAAAGAGAACTTACTGAACACTTCTGAGAAAGGGTTTTCTCCATGATTAAAAACAATTGCATTTTTGTTCTCCTTGTTTTAATTTTTTATTATAATACCAAATGGAATCAGGTAACTCGGGGAGGGGGGAATATGAGGGGAGTCAGGAATGATTGTTGGAATGAGGGAAAGGACGACACTGGTGGAGATGATTGTATTCATAAACTAACATGTTGAACTAAAACCCCTCTGTACAACTACTTAAAGATAGTTTTATTTTCTTAATAACAATAATAGTAGTAAAAAGAAGTTCCCTCCTTTTTGCTCAAATTCAACTCTGGGATGACATGACACTTGGAGCTATGGTAGCTATTTTATGATGATGACACAAAAGCCAAACACACACAAAGAGGCTGACGCAGCAATACCACGGAATCAACAAACCTCAGCATCACTTATTTCCAGACTTGTGTCACATGAATAATAAACTCCTGTTTTCAAGCTTTTGTAACTATTTCAGATCTCAGAGCACAAAGAATCCTGTTGATGAAATATTTAAGAATGGCATCATTCCAACAGCTACTTCTCTTCTTATTTCGTATTTTAGTTTTTGAAATTTTTATAAATAAAATCATTGAATATTATTATGAACAAAATCTAAGCCTTTATTTAGGAATGTCAGCCATAACATAGTAATATTTGACAGACACGACCACAGTTCAGAGTTGCTGGGAATGGGATGCTGGTCTCACTCTCCTGTTCCTCCTACCTCAGCCTCTCGGGTGGTGGGATTAGAGATGTGTGCTATCACTTTGGCTAGGAAAGCTAAATCTTTGTTTTGGTTTGGTTTGGTTTTGCCAGTCCTGGGCCTTGGACTCAGGACCTGAGCACTGTCCCTGGCTTCTTTCTGCTTAAGGCTAGCACTCTGCCACTTGATCCACAGCACCACTTCTGGCCTTTTCTATATATGTGGTGCTGGGGAATCGAACCCAGGGCTTCATGTATACGAGGTGAGCACTCTACCACTAGGCCACGTTCCCAGCTCTGAAAGCTAAATCTTTACAAAGGTCATGACAAGCCCTCTTACGGTATGTGAAGAAAGCCTTTGCCGTCTTACTTCCATTGTCTTCGCTGACTGGAAGAACCCATCGTCTGTCGGACAGAGTTAACGGCCATGGGTTGTGTACATCGTACGGAAGCACACTTCGCTTGCCGAGCAGGAGTTGCGTACAGAGGATTCACAGATGGTTGCAAAGTCTGAATAGCCAAGTGGATCTGTTCAGAGAGCAAAGATGGTTGCCTACCCTGGCAAGAACCATGTCAACTTTTAAACTGGAATTGTGTGTGTGTGTGTGTGTGTGTGTGTGTGTGTGTGTGAGAGAGAGAGAGAAAACCACCTCAATGAGTGTGAATTGCCTTTCTCCAGCGAATGTGGAATCCGGGAGCCCCGGGACACAGCACGTGTCTATGCGTGGCCTTCTTCCCAGTCGTTCTGCGTTGGGTCTGGAATGTCGCATTCCCCGCTGTGTAATGTACCCGCCCTAATGGGCAACAAATTTATTTTAGAATGCCATTTGGAGATGACTTCTCTCGGGCCTGCAAAGGACATAATGCGCTAATGTGGCAGAGAGCGCTGTAAGCTGTGAAGTACTACGAAAATGCTGCTATCTTTATTACTTCAGGTTTTTTTTCCTCTTAAAATGGTGAAGTGAGCACGACCTTGTCCCGGGCCCGAGGGGCTGCTGCTGGGATCCGCGCGCGCCCGGCCGGGGCTGCAAGGGCGGCGCCTGCCGGGCTCCCAGGCCGGGCATTCTATGTGAGTGACCGGAAGCGCCTGGCGCCCCGCCTTCCTCCCCTGCTCAGAACAAGCGTGTTCTGCACGCAGCCACGGGCAGCTAGAGCGAGATAAACCCTCCCAGCGCCCCGGCGTCCCGGCACGCCCCGTCCAGGCGCTTTCCCCTCCGCCGGGTCAGACGCCACAGAGCTTCAGATTCCGGTTCCGGGGGCGTTGTGCCATTGAGCTAAACCCAGCTGCTACTCAAAGCTTGGTCCGTGCTCCCCAGGGCCCGCGGACCGTCCTCCCCACGCCTCCGCGCTCCCCACGCCTCCGTGCTCCCCACGCCTCCGTGCTCCCCACGCCTCCGTCCTCCCCACGCCTCCGCCCTCCCCACGCCTCCGTCCTCCCCACGCCTCCGCGCTCCCCACGCCTCCGCCCTCCCCACGCCTCCGTCCTCCCCACGCCTCCGTCCTCCCCACGCCTCCGTGCTGCCCACGCCTCCGTCCTCCCCGCGCCTCCGCCCTCCCCGCGCCTCCGCCCTCCCCGCGCCTCCGCGCTCCCCGCGCCTCCGTCCTCCCCACGCCTCCGTGCTCCCCACGCCTCCGTGCTGCCCACGCCTCCGCCCTCCCCACGCCTCCGTCCTCCCCACGCCTCCGTGCTGCCCACGCCTCCGTGCTCCCCACGCCTCCGCCCTCCCCACGCCTCCGTCCTCCCCACGCCTCCGCCCTCCCCACGCCTCCGCCCTCCCCACGCCTCCGCCCTCCCCACGCCTCCGCCCTCCCCACGCCTCCGTCCTCCCCACGCCTCCGTGCTCCCCACGCCTCCGCCCTCCCCACGCCTCCGTCCTCCCCACGCCTCCGTGCTGCCCACGCCTCCGCCCTCCCCACGCCTCCGCCCTCCCCACGCCTCCGCCCTCCCCGCTCCCCACGCCTCCGCGCTCCCCACGCCTCCGCCCTCCCCACGCCTCCGCCCCCCCCACGCCTCCGTCCTCCCCACGCCTCCGCGCTCCCCACGCCTCCGCCCTCCCCACGCCTCCGCGCTGCCCACGCCTCCGTGCTCCCCACGCCTCCGTCCTCCCCACGCCTCCGCCCTCCCCACGCCTCCGCGCTCCCCACGCCTCCGCGCTCCCCACGCCTCCGTGCTCCCCACGCCTCCGTCCTCCCCACGCCTCCGCGCTCCCCACGCCTCCGCCCTCCCCACGCCTCCGTGCTCCCCACGCCTCCGTGTGAGTTACCAACCGCACAGGCGTCCTGGCCACGCAGACGGCGAGACGGGGCCGAGAGCTGCTGTGGGAAGCAGCCCTGGGGCGACGGGAGGAGAGGAACGAGCGATCATTTCTCCCTCCTGGCTCTTCAGGCGGACCACGCCGAGTGCATCGGCTAGAATTCTCCGGAAGCTCCCAGGCTGAGCCCTGCCCCTCCACACTGAAGAGCGTCCCCTACCGTCGGGTGGGTGTTCGCATCTCCCCACCTTCACGATCCCCACAATAAGCGTCTTGGTGCTGAGCCCTCACCTCGCGTGGGCACCGACGGGAGGGGCAGAGGGGCTACTGTACATCGCACCCCGGCCAAGAAAGCCAGCAGCCAAGGGGCCTGGAGAAAGCAGCCCTTCGGGACAGGACTCTGGGCGCGGCGTCTCGTGACGAGAGAGAGTTGGGGACCCCAGCACGGCTGGTAAGGGGGTGGGCGGTGTTCGACCCCTGCGCAGCGAGGGAGCCGGGACGAGGACGGCTGGGGGGCGGCCTGGGCTTCCCGAGTCCGTTTAGAAGCCTGAACCAAAGGAACGGCCATTTCCGGCGGGCAAACTCGCAAGTCAAGGCGGACGGTTGAAAAAGCCCCTTACACCTTGCACGCCGGGATCGAACCAACGCGGTCGCAGAGCTGGAGAAAAAAACAACAACTGAATGTGCAGATTCCACAGGTCTCCTCCCTGGGCTGAGGCGGGGATCCCGGGGGCATGGAAGAGGCAGGGCAGCGGCTGGGGGGGACACGGGGGGGCAGGGGAGGAGGGAAACCACGGCCCCTGCTCCTGAGGACCCAGAAGGAGCCGCAAAGCACTTAGCAGCAGCTCCATAGCACCCATTTTCACCCAAAAGTCAGAGGCAGCTTTTGCTATCGTAGTTTGGGTTGTATGCAGTAAATGTATTATCTTCATAATACCTGAACGGATGTGTGTGTGCATCTTAGGCTTTATTCTATACCTAATATTAAATTCATTTTAATTTTAATGTATTTACATTGAAAATAGGGGACCTGAGCAGGGTACCTGGCTGGTGGCTGCAATCCTAGCTGCTCAGGAGGCTGAGCTCTGAGGATCGTGGTTCAAAGCCAGCCCAGGCAGGAAAGTCCGTGAGACTCTCACCACCAATTAAGCACCAAAGAGCCAGAAGAGTGGTACCTCTAGCGGTAGAGCAGTAAGCTCAGGAGCAGTGCCCATCCTGAGTTCACACCCAGAACTGGCAGGAGAGAGGGAGAGAGAGGAGAGAGAGAGAGAGAGAAAGAGAGAGAGAGAGGAGAGAGAGGGGGGAGAGGAGAGAGAGGGAGAGAGAGAGGAGAGAGAGAGAGAAAGAGAGAGAGGGAGAGAGGAGAGAGAGAGAGAGAGGGAGAGAGAGAGGAGAGAGAGAGAGA